>NC_136510.1:54148422-54295922 GCF_053919585.1 Euprymna scolopes | reverse complement strand
AGACACGTTCACTTTCATAGATAGATAAATAGATAGATAGATAGATTAAACAAAAATATATGCGTATACATTAATATAAAGGGAAACAATTTTGTGTTTCATGTAAACATTTTCGCAAATATTATGCAAGTATAAATCATGTAGAATATATGCATGAATATAATTACACATAATAGTTAATTAAAGATGATCCTCCCATAAACAAATCGAAAAAACTAATAGGGAATTAATTAACATGTATGTTTTAAAGAATATGCAAATTAGCTAGATCTTTTGCGAGTGAATGCAATTCCACAAATTGTATTTTCTTTTTGAATAGAAGGAAAAGAGGGGTTTTATTATGAACACACACAAAATAAAAACGAATTCATAGGAGTATATATATATATATATATATATATATATATATATATATATATATATATATATATATATATATACTGGCCCTGTCGGTGGGGCATTAGAATACGCCTACTGCCCCCCTGCAGAGGGTAAAAGTCCTTCAATGGGGGTCCTGGATATGACCTTAAACTATATCCAGTGGTGAGGCCCCAGCTTGTGGGCTTTGGGGAGTGTGGAGCCACTCTTTAATTACAATTGCTCCCAGGTCCACTCTGACCCGGAGTGGTAGTACCTGTTAGGTTCACAACTATAGGTTAAATAGAAACCGACGTGAAAACAACAAATATATTCTATTAAAATTTTTTCTTCCGAATCTTTGTATTCGGCATTAAATAATCCGAAAAGAGTTGATATGCCGTAATAAAAAAACAACCAACCAACCAAATGTATATATACACACACACACACACACACACACACATATATATATATATATATATATATATATATATATATATATATATATATATATATATATACTAGCAAAAGTACCCGTCGTTGACTGGGTTCAAAAACAGCCTACACAAAATGGACTCTGATTTATGAAAGTATGATAGGTTATGAAAAGGAAGGGTTGTAAAGAGATAGCTTCGCATTTGGAGGTATCAAAACCAAAGCAAAATATGATGAAAGTAAAAATATAAAAGATAAACCCCATAATTTATTATACCATGTCTGTTCATACTGAAATACTTATCACAATATTCTACGGATCTATATTAAAAAAACCTTGTTATAATTTGTGACATATTTTCATTCTATGGAGGTCAGGTGCGAACGAACACTCCATAATTTTATTATACCATATTTCTTCAAACTGAAGCAGTGGAGAGTAGATAATACAGTGGATGTGTTATCGGCAGCTCCAGTAACTCTCGCTTCTCCTATTTTGTCATTCAGTCCTCATTCAATGAGTGATGTTTCTGACAAAGGGTGAAGAAAAAGCTGCTTAAAGGTCGGTACTACTTGGTGACCAGTAGTCTGAGATGTCGGATATTTTTCTGTCTTTGTCTGTCCTTGTTGCCATGTCACTAGTAAGGGTGCTGGAGGTAAACGTTTTGTCTGGGCTGACGTTATCCGCCTGATAGTCAGGGACCCGAACCTTGGATTAACCACTAAGGAGGCTGTCCTATCAGCAGGCGCAAAGTACTGGGACTGCTGTATTGCCATTTGGTGAGTGGATCTGGACCATGCAGTAGTCTCTGGTGGGGCCTCTCGATGCCATACTAGTGGGTAATTGTTACGGTTTTACCTTTACGTGTGCTACAAATAAAAAAAAAATTCCTGTCTTTTTCTCTCTTACTTTCCCTCTCTGTACTGCTCTAACCAAGTATGCCGACCTATTCCACAAATCCCAAAACCTCAACATGAAATATCTCCAGAATAAAAACTCGATTAAACCTAGAACCCCATCTTCCAGCATAGACCCCTACTACCAGGTCTCCTTCTCCAATATCAGGGGTCTACGTTCCAACCTTCCAGAGGTTGAAACCCAATTACAGGAGACGAAACCGGACATATTATTTCTATGTGAAACTGGAATAGGGCCGACCACTTCCCTAGATGAGTTCATAATTAATGGATACTCCAATTTAACAGCTAAATCTGACTCCCAAGATCGCCATGGGCATGGAATATGTGCCTACATTAAGGATGGCTTCCCATGTGGCAGGGATATCTCTAAAGAAGATCCTAATTTACCCTATATGTGTTTCAGGGTTGCACTTACTAACACCACTGCATTTATATTTGCCCTCTATAGGCGCCACAACAGTGGAGTTACTATCTTTAAGAGCATATCTGAGAAAATAGACCACATACTGTCTTCACATCCCTCGGCTAACATCCACATCTGTGGTGACTTCAACGTCCATAACGTGGAATGGCTGACCCATTCAAATAAGACAGATGATGAGGGGAGGTTTTGTCATGATTTTGCCATTGCTTATGACCTCACTCAGATTGTTCGCGAACCCACCCGTGTGCCCGATACACCCAATCAATATGCAAGCCTCTTAGACCTTTTTCTTTCAACTTCCCCTGAGCTATGTTCATGTACCGTTCATTCTCCTTTAGGATCCTCCGACCACTCCGTCGTATCAGTTAAGATAAAAACAAAATGTAAGAAGCCATCAGACGTACCCCTCCACCGTACTGTATACCGATACTCTATGGCTGACTGGGATAGCTTCCGTACATTCATATCTGATTTACCTCTGCACTCCATGTTTAAAAAGGATGTGTCCTCTATAGTATCAGATCTGACCGAATGGTTAATTGTAGGCATAGACCAATTCATACCAT
The DNA here is from genome assembly GCF_053919585.1 of Euprymna scolopes. NCBI lineage: Eukaryota > Metazoa > Mollusca > Cephalopoda > Sepiida > Sepiolidae > Euprymna > Euprymna scolopes. Next base: position 54,293,216 of record NC_136510.1, on the reverse strand, counting down.
CTAAAAAATTCCAACAAAAACCTAACAGCCAGCCATGGTTCTCCCCAGAATGTGCTGCTGCTATCGCGCACAGAAATCACTTTTTCCATAACTACCAACGTAATAGATGCACTGAGACTAAAGCTGCTTTCAGGACTGCCAGCAACCACTGTAAAAGAGTAATAAAAAATGCAAGAGAGCTATATGCCCAGTCTGTTAAATCCAAGGTAGCTGATCAGCGGCTTGGTTCCCATCAGTTTTGGCAAATAACAAATAGGATCTTGAACAGAAGTGTGCGTTCTATCCCAACCATTATCAATGGACCAGAGGTTATCTCGTCAGCGTCAGACAAGGCCAAACTATTTGCAAAGAACTTTGCAGCTAATTCTACCCTATGCGACGAAGGCCATCAACTCCCCATATTTCCTCCTATAACACAGAACAAGCTAGGTAACATACAAATATCCGTGCATGAGGTCGCCAAGCTAATAAAAAACCTAGATTCCAGTAAAGCAACTGGCCCTGATGGCATCCCAATTATAGTGTTAAAAAAGCTTCAACCAGAACTTGCTCCCATACTTACGAAACTATTTAAGCGCTGCCTTAAGGAGAAGTGCTTTCCGACCCCCTGGAAGACCTCCTCAGTTTGCCCTGTATTTAAGAATTCAGGTGATAAATCATCTCCCTCTCAATACAGACCAATAAGTCTTCTCTGTGTTATGAGTAAGTTACTGGAATCAATATTAAATAGAGAAATAGTCAACCACCTCAGCAGGAATAACCTTCTTAGTGACACACAATATGGTTTCCGCTCTGCAAGATCTACCGCAGATGTGCTGACAGTTATATCCCACAGGATTAGTGAATCTCTTGACAAAGGCTTCCTTTCTAGGGCAATTGCTCTCGACATATCAAAGGCCTTTGACAAAGTATGGCATAAGGGTCTACTTCACAAGATTTCCAGCTACGGTATAACTGGAAATGTTTTCTCAATCATTAAATCATTTCTCTCTGATAGGCTCATAAGAGTAGTGGTAGATGGACAAACATCGGAGGCCTGCAATACAAATGCTGGAGTCCCTCAGGGGTCAATCCTGGGCCCAACTCTCTTCCTGATCTACATCAATGACCTCCCTAAACACATACTTAAATCATTCGTTGACATCTATGCTGATGACACGACCATCTACGGCAACACATCAAAGGCTGTAAATGACAAAGTTCTCTCTGATTCTCTCTCCTCTGATCTCGAGCGCGTGGTTCAGTGGGGGAAGATGTGGCTAGTTACCTTTAATGCATCCAAAACCAAACTCCTATCCTTACATCATCAACGCTCTGATCCCCAGCTGGCATCAATTGTGATGGATGGCTCTCATCTGGGTGAGGCCCCGTGTTTTGACAAGCTTCTGGGCTTGACCTTTACTCCTGATTTGAAATGGAATACGTACATCAAGTCTGTTGCCAAGGTCGCAGGAAAGATGGTGGGATCCTTCTACCGCTCCAGAAGATATCTCACTACTGATGCAATTCTCTATCTCTATAAAAGCCAAGTACGGCCAAGGATGGAATACTGTTGCCATATCTGGGCAGGAGCTGCCAAAAACAGCCTATCATGCCTTGACAGAGTACAAAATAGACTTCGTGGTTTAGTGGGGGATGCCCTTTTCTCTACCCTGCAACCCCTCTCCCACAGAAGAGACGTTGCGAGCCTATCCTTGTTTTATCGTTATTTTCATGGCAGGTGCTCGTCTGAACTCCAATCCCTGGTCCCCCCTCGCCAATCTTTCACGAAAAACACCCGTCTAGCTGAATCCACTGTGAAAAATTTCCCCCACTCTATATCTGTGCCTAAATCAAAACGCGGATTTCATGAACAAAGCTTCTTTCTTAGAACTGCACGCCTGTGGAACTCTGTTCCGTCTGCCTGCTTCCCTCCGGACTACAACTTGGATGTCTTCAAGTCTAATGTTAACAAATTCCTAATGAACTGCCCCCCTAATTAAACACTTCATAAAATCTCCTCACTAACGTGATGTACTCACAATAACCCTTATCCCTGAGTGGCTTCCGGGCCTTGATAAGTGGTGATCACTGTGTAAAAAAAAAAAAAAAAAAAAAAAAAAGCATAATTATCATAAGATACTTACGCAGATAGATATGAAAAGTCTTTATTAAAGTTTGTGCCTATTTTCATTCCATGAAGGTCAGGCGCGAACGCAGACGCCACAATTTTTATACCATCCCTATTTAATTTAAAACATACTTATCAAAGTATTCTTATGTACATCTTTATCAAAATACTTGTAATCGTTTTTGTTTTTTTTAATTTTTAACTATTTTTATTTCCATACTTTGTGGACCAGGCGCGAACGCAGACCCCACAATTTTAATGAACCACCGTTCTGCCAGATCAAACATACCCATTCCTGTGTCTCAATACATCTTCTATCATTATATGTAATCAGTTTTTAAAATAATCAACCATATAGGAGCCTATTCGTGACCAGACATACATACACACATTCAGATTTATATATATATATATATATATATATATATATATATATATATATATATATATATTGATAATATTCAAAACGTACTAGATTTATCACAGTTATTAATAACATTTAAAACATATGTAAACAAAGAAAGTAACCATTGCCCTTGAGTCGAATCCCGGCCTTGGTAAGTGATCAATTTGAAATAAAATACCATAAGTCATTATTTCTTCTACTTACGTAACTAGTTTATATGCACAATGGATAAATGTAATTGGCTGCGGATCGCATTTAGATGTAACCGGATGTGTATTAATAAATTATATGAAATGTATATATAAATATAATAAAATTTGAATAAGAACAGTTTGATTGGGACTACTTTAACGAATTATCCCAAACTTCCGACAAAATTAATAACTTTACACGAAGGTATAAAAACTAATTTTTGTATACCTACCCTCTCTCTCTCTCTCTCTCTCTATCTCTCTCTCTCTCTATCTCTCTTCACACACACACACACACACACACACACACATACACACATATATATATTTAGTAAGTTATAACAAATATATGGCAATTAACCTACACAGAATATTCCGAGATTAATCCACGCTAGGATTCGTCAGACTTATGCGAAGAGTAGTGGTTGTCTCGCGTTTTTATATACGGACATTCTATTAAGTTTTTAGTTCGCCAATCAGCTTCCTAGTTTCCACCGCTCCCTTCCTAATCAGCCAATGGGCAGGCACTTACAGGACAAAGGCCCAGTTGACCTTGCGTTCAACTCTTCCTTTGTATGTGCTATTTTAGCGGGAAGCGTAGATATCTAGTTATCTGACCTATTTTAAACCTAGTTGTAGGTAAATGTTTTTTGTTAGTTTATATATATATATGATAATTTATGTATATGCATGTTTATTTCATTTATTTTCTATTGTTATTGTTAATTTTAAAATTATTTTGTATCGCTATCCTATAGTAAAATTTATCCTGTGTACACAGTTGTTCGCCATTTCTCTCAGTTTAATAGATGTTGAGGTTCTTTAAATTATGTTACAGCAAATTTTCCATGAAGGCATAATCTACATGGATCGTCTAGGTCTCTACATGTGTTTGGTTATCTTACTATTTTCCATTTGACTAGCGGCGAACATTTGCTTTCTTTGCGTTTCCAGTATTTGTTTGCTAGTGTTGTTTTTATTCCGTGTTTTTTTTTTAATTTTTGAACGTACTTTTGTGGTCATAATATATACATGTATATATATATATATATATATATATATATATTTTAAAAGACGGATACCACAAGAAATTACGTTAGCCATATTTCAGTATATATTGATTTCAACCCTATAGGCAATAGAGTATTTTCGAATGAGGAAGCTGTCTGAAGGCTTTCACTTGATTTCAGTCAGCTTTCTGGTTTGAAAAGGTGCTATTGTCTATAGGGTTCAAATTAATTCATAATAAGATATGGCTGGCTAAAATGTTGGTTATTTTTCTTTTTTGCCCTTTATTCTTGCTCTGATACGCATTGAGGTTCCTTACTTAATATTTTCTACAGATATCCCTTCATACTTGATGGACACAACTTACTATATATATATATATATATATATATATATATATATATATATATATATATATATATAGTGCAAAATTTTGCTGAGAATTCAAAGACTCACGTTTCCTTTTCTATAACCTTCGTTTATTTCCTGGATTTTACCATTACAACGCCGGGGTACCCCATTAATGAGTTGGCAATTTTACGATTTATGTTTCCGTAAAAATATCATGTATTCACCAACTTCTTCAGATGTTTATCCATTAGATTTTTACAACAAATGGTATATTTTAAACATGCTGGACATCGTATTCGGATAAAAAGATTTCCACAGCCATGCTTCTTCACTTCCTCCATCAGATGGAAACGTAAAATATTTTCCTGTAAAATGTCTTTTTATTTAGAAGAGAGAAAGACCGGATTTTTCGATTCTACAAAATAATTTGCTGAGATTTTATTATTTTCCCTGGCCGGTGTAACAAAATATCCCCTGCAAAAAAGTATTCGTTTTATCTACAATTGAGACAGACTGTGTTAAGATCTAATTTTTTCGATTTTCGATATATCAGATGAATTTCTGTAGAATTATATCTTAGAATACTGCCAGACATATAAATTACGTTTGGGTAATATTTGCAAATTTCCGTTTCGGGGCATATGAGGAAGGCACTCACACACAAACACAAAAGTGACTTTTATACAATATTAGGGGGGGGTACCCGGCATTGCCCGAGTGTTTGGAGGTGTGTGTGGTTGTTAACGAAAACCTAAGTATAAGCAAAGTAAAAAAAGAAAACAGAAAAACGAACGTTAAAACTTATCTGAAAAATAAAGCGGGGGGTACCCAGGCGGTGGGGGGGATTAATCAAAACAAAAAACGCAAAAACAACTAACATAAGGCAAACTAACGATGTTAAATGTAAAAATCTGAAAAACAAAAAGGAAAACAGAAAAACGAACGTTAAAACTTCTGAACCCCCCCCCAAAAAAAAACACGTGAAAAATGGCTTAAATAAGCCTGTTTCGATATTAAAATTAAAAAAATCCGTGGGTACCCGGGTGTTTTGGTGTGTGTGTTTGTACGGTCGGGGTGGGGGTTTTTAATGAAAACCTAAGAATGAGCGAAGTAAAAAAAAAAACAGAAAAACGAACGTTACGTTAAGGTATTTGATATGTCAAGAGCAATTGCACTGGAAAGGAAGCCGTTGTTGAGAGATTCATTAATCCTATGATATATAACCGTTAGCACATCTGCTGTAGATCTAGCAGAGCGGAAACCATATTGCGTGTCACTAAGAAGGTTATTTCTGCTGAGGTGGTTGACTAATTCTCTATTTAATATGAATTCCAGCAGCTTACTCATGACACACAGGAGACTTATTGGTCTGTAATGAGAGGGAGATGACTTATCACCAGAATTCTGAAATACAAGGCATACTGATAAGGTTTTCCAGGGTGAAGCACTTTTCTTAAGGCAACGCTTAAACAGTTTTGTAAGTTCTGGTCGAAGCTTTTTCAACACTATAATTGGAATGCCGTCTAGGCCTTTACTGGAATCAAGGTTCTTGATTAGCTTGGCGACCTCATGCACAGATATTTGTATGTTGCATAATGTGTTGTCTGTTATGGGTGAAAATACGGGGTGTTGATGACCTTTGTCGCATAGATTAGAATTAGCTGCAAAGTTCTTTGCAAATAGTTTGGCTTTGTCTGATGTTGACGAGATGACCTCAGGTCCACTGATGATGGTTGGGATAGAACGCACTCTTCTGTTCAGGATCCTGTTTGCAATTTGCCAAAACTCATTGGAACCAAGCCGCTGCTCAGCTACTTTGGATTTAACAGACTGAGCATATAGCTCTCTTGCATTTTTATTATCTTTTTACAGTTTTCGGAATTGTTCCTAGTGCTCCTACTATTATCGGTACTATTTTGATTTTCTTCATCATCCAAATCCCTTTTAACCCTCTGGCTAGCTCTGTGTATTTGCTTCGTTTCTCCTTTTCTTTCATACTCATCCTGTGGTCATCTGGGATAGCAAAGTCTACGATTTGACAGGATTTTTCTTTTTTGTTAATTATTACGACATCTGGTCTTCTTGCTTGGATGGGTTTGTCCGTCTGTATGTCCATGTCCAATAGGATTTTGTGGTTCTCGTTTTCGAGTGCTGTTGAATGTTTATGCTTGTACCATTTGTCTGTACGCTCAAAATGCAGCGTTTGCACAATTCCCAGTGCACCACCTCCCCAATTTAGTCATGCCTATTTTTGTATTCCCATCGGGCCAGTTTGTTGCATTCATTTACTATATGGTTTATCGTTTCGTCTCTTTGTCCACAGAGTCAGCATTTGCTGTTTTCTTGTGTTTTATCGATCCTTTCTTTGACATTGTTGGTTCTTATCGAGTTATCTTGTGCTGCGGTTATTAGAAATCCAGTTTCGCTGTTTATATATCCTTTTCGCACCCATGTCCAGCTGTTTTCGTTATTCTCATCTTTTGTTATTCTTATGAATCTTCTGTGCAGTTGTTTCTCTTTCCATTTCTCTTTTCTCATTTTATCATTTGTCTCTCTGTTTTCTGTTTTGTTGGAATTTTTTTCAGTGTCTCTCGCTGCCATAATTATCCTTTCAGTATTTTGCATTATATGTATTTTGCTACTTCTTTTTTGTGTCCTTCACACAGTCTTCTATCCAGTTCAGTCCTCTCCCTACGTCTTTCCTTTTCACATAGAGTCTGCCAATATCGTCCTTTGGGTGTAGTGCATTATTCATGGTTATGAGTTTCCTAGTTTTCTGGTCGAGCTGTCTCAGTTCTTCTTTTGTCCACCCTATAAACGGTCCAGAGTATCTTACTAGTGATATTGTCCATGTATTTATACCTTTTATTAGGTTTCTGCTATATGATTTCGTTTTCAGGAGTTTTCTTGTTCTCCTGGGGTATTCCTTTCCAAATTTCTCTTTCATTTCTGTTGCTCTGATGGTGTCCGCTTCCAGAATTCCCAAGTATTTATAGTCGTCTTGTTCCCCTAGTGCCCTAATCTCTGTTTGGTTGGGTAGTTCCATGCCTTCTGTCGTTTCCAGTTTTCCCTTTCTTATAACTTTTCCATTCCAAATTCCATTTGGATATATTGGCTGAAAATCATAGTTGTGTTAATTATTGTCTCTAGCTCCTTTTCGGTCATTGCCAAAAGTTTCAAATCGTCCATGTACATCAGGTGGTTCATTTTTCCTTTGTATTGGAGAACTTGTATCCGGCTTGGCACTTTCTCAGAATACTGTTCAAGGGCATCATAGCTATGATGAACAGTAATGGGGATAGTGAGTCTCCTTGAAAGATGCCTCTTTGTATGTTAATTTCTGTTATGTGTTGTCCATCAGCTGTCAATTCCAGTCTCCATGCTTTCATTGCATTTTCTATTACGTTGATGATCCCGCTTGGTATTTTATACATTTTTAGGCATTCTATTATCTATGCTTGGGGGATCCTGTCGTACGCTTTTTTGTAGTCGATCCATGCCATGGCTTAATTCTTTCTCCTCCTTTTAACCTCCTTTAGGATATTTTGATCTATATATAGCAGGTCATGTGTTCCTCTTTTTCCTTTTTGGTATCCTTTCTGCTCCTCGGGTATGAGTCCACGGATATTCAGGGAGTGACAGATTTGTTCCCTCAGTTGTGCTGTCAGTTAGGGATGGTTCCTTTTTTCCGTGACCTTCTGTAGCAGTGTGGTTCTACCTTTTGTCATCCAGTCTGGCACGCAAGCTTCTTGTATACATCTTCTCAGGTTTTAGGCTAGCCTTTCGTGTAAGGTTGTGCATTTTTTGAACCAGTATGCATGTATCCCGTCGTGCTCTGGTGCTCTCCATTTTGCCATTTTTCGTATAGTTTTCTTTAGGGGTTCCTTGCTGATTTCATTCACTGTTCCTTTTCTGAGCGGTCGTACTATCTGAGATAAATACTTTTGCAGTTTTATAATGAGTATACAAAACTACAAGGCTATGGAAGATAAGCTTTAATAATATGGATACATTGTTAGTTGAACAAGGAAGAATATTATGAGAGGATTTATTCTATTAATCAATCGTGACTTGTCAAAGTCAAAAGCTATTATATGATAAAATGTAATGACATAGATAGTCTGCAAGTTAAATGGTGAAAAATAATATGATAGGATTGAAATAATGGAATATGCAATTTGATTACTAATGGACGGATTATGAAAAGTATTTGTGTATATTTGACATTTGATAGATTACTTTTTTGAGATTTCTTTGATCTTCAAGGTATTTGCCTTCTTCTGCTACTTTGCAATTTGAAGTCTTCAATTATATCTCCAATATGCAAACTACAACGCTTTTATCATTGTGTGAACAAATATAGCTGCCTTGATTCGTTTAATTTTACATCAAAACAAAAGTTTTGACAATCTACTCAGACGGAAATGTATGAGTATTATCCTTTGTCCCCTATATATATTTGATTGCAGAAATTACCCTCTTGACTAAATTACCGTAGGTTTGCACAAACAGATGCCATATACAATTTTTTTATGTCTAAACTATTACCACACATCTTATGTAATTTTCGACAGCCGTTATCGACATATTTATTCGTTATAATAATAATTATATTATAATAAAATTTTACATTACTTCCTACGAGCACCATCATCACGACTGAGAACATATTTAGACGAAGTCGTTTTTCCCTCTACCTAAAAAAGTATAACCACCACCCCAATGAAGACCAGGTAAAAATATACACAATATAAATGTGTTGCCATGACACCCGTATTAACTGCATGATGTACTGATAGACATACAACTAGCTTTACACTTCCCTATTCGAAAATAGTGGTTTCTCCCTCTTACATTCTGACTATTCTCATTGGCTGAAAACGTAAAAATCTGTTATTCTAGATCACACATTCATACTAAAAACATGCACATCGTATCTTCAATAACATGGCTTCTACATCAACACGAATCAACATTTTTCTGAATATTAAACCAAATAAAAAATATTCTAGAAGAACTCAGAATCATAACTTTTCGTCGTTACACCCTCACATTTAGCCACACACACACACACACAATATTGTCGTGCATTGTTTGAAAAAATATACTTTCCTATCGTCGCATTTCTGAAAGGTTAACGACGAATGTTTACATTACCTTACCGTAACATTTACTTTTACCTTACCAAAAAGTGTTCGTAATAAAACTTTAGAAATAAGTTGCCGAATCTCATTTCATAAATGTTTTCATCGATTGAATATACTGTTTATTCGTTAGTTTTAGCGTCGTGAACCTCCTGGATTATAAAAGCAAATCTTAGTAAACGAGACGAGCTTTTTATGTTTATTTCCAGCGTTCTTTATTATTTAATGACACAATGAACGAATCTTAAACAAGACGGGTTTCCTTTTTTTAATGTTTGTTTTAAGCGTCCAAAATTATGAAAATTAAATGAACGAATCTTAGTAAACGAGACGAACTTCACTTTTTTATGTTCGTTTTTAGCGTCCAAAATTATTGCCTGACTAAATGAACGAATCTTAGTAAACAAGACGAACATCACTTTTTTAATGTTTGTTTTTAGCGTTCAAAATTATTACATGACTAAATGAACGAATCTTAGTGAATGAGACGAACTTCACTTTTTGGCACTTCTGTATGACAGTGACATATTAACAACAGAGACGAGTTATCGACCCCTGTTATTCGAAAAAGAAATGACATCTGGCGGCCATTCTGTTAACTTAAAACATAAAAAAGTGTTTACCATAATGCAAAAATATGTAATAACTAAATAAATAACGCAAATATATGTGAAAATCAAAACATTTATTGCATAAAAATATATCCAAACATAATTTTAATGTATTAATATATTTTTTTCAATAAGTGATTCATAACTGAAAATAAAATAATAGATAATAAATATGATAAAAACATGAAACATTTATTGATTGTTTTTAGAATTTGGGGGGGGGGGGGTTATGGCAATGTTGAATAAAAATGTAGCAAAATATAATAGACAAGCTTCTATAACTGACCTTCACTTCAGACTTCAAATAAAAGACTTGCATAAAATCCGTAGGCGTGTTTAAAACGTTTCAAGACGGAATTTGCATTATTTTCATATGAGATGTAAAAGGGCGCAGTTAATTGAATAAATTCCGATCAGTATTACGAAATAATGTTTCATATAATCAGGATATGGTTTTATTATTCTACCGCTCCAGAAGATATATCACGCTTGACGTAAGCATCTATCTGGATAAGAGTCACATACATCCTAAGATGGAGTACTGTTTCCACATCAGGGTGGGAAGGCGCAGCCCAGGGCACCTTTTCTTAGTTTGATAGACCATTTATATTTTCTCTTCTCTCCGGCTATTTTATCACGAGAGAAACCTTGCTAGTCTTTCTTCATTTTATTATTATTTTTAGGTCATGAACTGGGTTTAAATGTACGGTCATCCTGCAAAACATTCACAACACAAGCTCGTCTAGCTACAAAAACTGCCAATAGTTTCCGTTTTTTCTCCTTCTTGCCTAAACTAGAACGAAACTTCCATGAGCCAAGTTTCTTTCCTATAACTGTCAGTCTATAGAATACAATAGCTGTGATCTGCTTTGCAGCTGGCTACAATATACTCATTTTCAAATTCAATATAACTAAATTCTTGTTGGGCCACCTTTTTAAATAATCGAATTCTGACCAACCACCATCGATACAAATAATCGTGTTGTTTCCTACCGTCAACTTAATATCCATTTAATCCTTATCCTTGTGTAGCCTTCGGAACTTGATAAGTGGTGAACTTTCAGTAAAATATAAAAAAAAGTTTCCAAATTTAATATCATAGCCATGTTGAGAATGAGGTGGTATAAATTTAATATAATTTGAATTTTAATGAGATAACTTTTTTTTAATATACTGTTTTCGATAAAAGCGACTCTATATTATTTTAATGTATCCTGTTAAGTAAAATGACAACACATGAAATAAAAAGGCCTGAACAATGTAGTTTACAAAACCCTTTCATCAAACCACGAGCAGGTATCCCCCTCTTGTAGTGAGGAGTTAAGCAGCGCCATCTCCGCTGGCGTGGCCTAAATACAACGATTAACGCGATTTATCAGCGTAGTTTTAATCTAGAAAGAAAACATCCGTAAACGAAGAAAGTATGCACAGCTCTAAGTAAGACAATTATTGGTGGCCGATTGGCGGAACAAATAAACGAGTCGGTGCGCTCTCAGATTTCAAAAATAGACCATTAAGTGAATCAGTTTCCTATGGAATGTGTCAATAGATATCAACGCAGGAATGAATTCCACAAAACTGTTTTTCTTGCTAATAGCCAAATACCACATTCCCTTTTTTTATAACCGACACAAAAGACGGTTTGTAGGCGTATTTAAAAAGCATTTAGACTGAAGTTGCAATATTTTAATAAAAAGTGTATAGAGGCACAATTAATAGAATGGGTAGCGATCAGTATTACGAAAGAACTGGCACAAAAATAATGTTTTACGTGACAATATCTTATAGACAGAATGAAAGGTGGGAATCCACCTGTTTGTCACAATGATCGTGAAAGGATCAGTTCTGAAATACAACGCGTGAGATATTTTAAGCCGCATTCCTTAACCGCAGCGCAATTTCACGAATCTTTCGAAGGAACGCAATTAAACAAGAACCAACAACGATATAAGTACCCACTGTCACTATTAATTATAAAGCTGTTCGCAAGAAAAGGGCATTTTTTACATGGGGGTTACCACTTATCAAGGCCCGAAGGCCACTCAGGGATAAGGGTTATTGCGTGTACAGTAATCAATGAGATAGTATTATAGTAATCATTAGTATTGGGGGTTTTATAGAGTGCCTTACTTAAGGGGGTGGTTTGTCAGGAGTTTGTTTATGTTGAACTTGAAGACGTCCAAGTTGTTGTCAGGTGGGAAACAGGCAAGCGGCAGAGAGTTCCACTGGCGTGCAGTTCTAAGAAAGAAGCTTTGCTCATGGAATCTACGTTTGGATTTAGGCACAGATAAAGAGTGGGGAAAATTATTGACAGTAGTTTCAGCCAGACGGATGTTTCCCTACTGGTGTATTATTGCAATCATGATATGAAACTCGTTTTCATGTTCATGATTAAAAGTGGGAAATGGAAAAAAAAGAAAATAATAGGAAGATGCCAGCTGACCGGTTTCGCCATCACTTTTCGTAAGGTGGATCGAGGAATTTCCTTTTTTATGAATAAAATCAGGTGAAATGTGAGCCTATACATTTAAAATAAAACGGGAGAATATACGTTTAAAAAATAGCGATATAGTGTATTAGAAAAAAGAAAAGAAAAGAACGAAATACACTATATGTCTAAAATAACGATCGATAGGTATATCACCTAGAGACTGATCACGTTCAAACCTAAGAGGCATCCCTCCTGCTTGCAGAGAGAAGGCTTCTTCAAGTGAACGTGAATAGTCTAAAAGATCTTCAGGTGATAGGTCGAATGAGCTTGATTGAGAATAGTGAATGTGTTAGTGTTAAAGTTCTTGGCACATGCCATGTTTTTAAGCAAATGTTCATATATATATATATATATATATATATATATATATATATATATTTGTATATTTAGGCAGCATTCAAGCAAGTATTATATAATGCAGCATTTATAATAATCCGTCACTTCCCCCACTTAAAATTAATAAAAGAATATTAAAAAAAGTTACTATTAATCTGCACTACAAAAGTACTCTTCTATGACTCCAACGTAACATATATACCCAAATAAACGGAGTGGCAATGAGATCAGTCCTCGAACCGACCCTAAGTGAATTCTACATGGCTTATTTCGAGAGCAAAATATTTATAAATAATATAAAAAAAAAACCTGTATATGTACGCTATGTGGACGACATTCTAATTTTAGCTGAAAATTATGAAATGATATCCCAACTACAGTACATTTTTCAAAAAAACTACATCCTCACATTTACAGTAGAGTTGAATAATACTACTAATAATAAAATTTAATTTCTTGATATCCTTATTGGCACGTCCAATAATACTTCTAACACCTCTGTATATAAAAACCAACGGGCATAAACTCCAGCCTCCTGAACTTTAAAGGTGAGTACCCACAAAAGTACAAAATAGCAATAAAAATTATTAAATCGCGCTAAAATGATATCCACAAAAAAAACACTACTTATTAGAATAAAAAACATTAAACAAATACCCATCAACACTCATTTTTCTAATTACATTGTTAATGAACAAATAAAACGAATGCTACAATCATTTGAAAAGCCTAATAATAATATTAGCCAACACCGCAATGCAAACTCCAAAAATATATTTTATCAAAATCAAATGACACTTGACTTCAGAATCAAAGAAAATGCAATTAAAAATATCGTACGTAGATATTTGACACCTATTGACAGTAACTCTAAAATTAAATTTATTATTTCCTACAAGAAGTTTAGAACACAAAAGCTTGTGGTAAGAAAGAACTCATCACCGACTATAAAAACGCTGGAACAAACCAATCTAGTGTATAAAATCAAATGCTCTATGGGAGAATGAATTTAATTGCGAGTGCGCTGCTGGCTATGTGGGTCGAACCTCCTTGAACTCGCAGACACACATGTACAGACAGAAATTAGACTAGGCAAGCCTCGTCGTTTTCATCATTCTTCTGCTTTGAGATCTGCCATTAGCCAAAATCTAATTTTAAAAAATTTTTTTTTTTATTCAATTTTCACCCCAAACAAGGCACAGTGCCACTTTGAAGCAGGGGGCTACTATTAGGGAATTAATTAGAGGGGTCATTATGAAGGGAGAAGAGTAGAAAGATGTTTGTTAACATTACACTTGAACTTCTGCATATCATTGCAGTTGGGAAAGCAGAATCCCGGAAGGGAGTTCCAAAGACCCGCAGTTCTGGGGAAGAAACTATTGCAGTAAAAGGCTTTCTTGCACCTAGGGATCTCCACTGTAAAGGGATGAGACTTAGTAGCTTGTCGGGTTTGTCGGGGGTAGTTACGTCGGGGAGGTACAAGTGTTTGCAGTTCGTCAGAGCATTCACCATTAAAGTATTTGTAGAACAGGCAGAGGGATGCAACATCTCGTCGATGGGACAGAGGTTGAAGCCTAGATGACAGTTCAGGACCTATCAGGTTGGCGACTCTTTTTTGAACCCTGTCCAGGAGCGAGAGACAAGCAGCAGATGCACCAGCCCAGATGTGCCAACAGTACTCCATACATGGGCGAATGGTTGCCTTATAGAGGTATAGGATACTGGCAGGCGTAAGTAGTTTTCTAGCACGGTAGAGGGAGCCAACCTTCCTTGCAGCAGCCTTGGCAATGCTCTCAATGTATCTATTTCAGTTCATATTCCCTGTAAACGTTAGGCCGAGGAGTTTAAAAGAAGTACTTTCAGGCAATGTGTTCTTGGCCATTGCTATTGGTGGTAGAGAAGGTTTCTTGTAGTTATTGAAGGAAACAAGCTTAGTCTTAGCAGCATTGAATGTGACCAACCATTTTTGTCCCCATTCCACTACGGATTGGAGGTCATCCTCTAGTGTGTCTGCCATTTTCTTGGATATGTGTTCATTTGTTTTCCCCTCATATCTGTTATAGAGAGTGGTGTCATCGGCAAATATACCCATCTCCGAAACAATATTATCAGGGAGGTCGTTTATGAATATCAGGAATAATAGAGGTCCAAGGATAGACCCCTGAGGTACTCCCGCATTTATGTCGTATTGTTTGGATGTATGTCCGTCGAGGACAACTTTTATTTTTCTATTACTTAAGAAGGATTTAATTACGTTATGAATTCTTCCAGTGATTCCATATGATCTAATTTTCCTTAGAAGACCATCGTGCCATACCCTGTCAAAAGCCTTAGATATATCAAGGGCCACCGCTCTACCCTCCCCTGTTTTATCCAATGAACGGTATATACGTTCAGAAACTACAGTTAAGATATCTGCTGTTGAACGGGCTTGCCTGAATCCATATTGTTTGTCAGTCAGGAGTTTAGCAGCTGTTAGGTGCTGGACTAGGGCCTGATTAACTAAGGACTCAAATATTTTGGCGAAAAGCGGGAGGAGGCTAATGGGGCGATAATTTAGTGGGTCAGTTCTTTCACCAGAATTCTTGAAGACTGGTACCACAGAGGCGGTTTTCCAGCATTGAAACTCAAGCTTCTGCTTATGCCTATAAAATTGGTTATTTAAGAATATTGAATCGAGCTAACTCTCATAATTACTTAAAGATTTTGGAGTCAGTCTCAATTCTTTTTACGCAAGCCGCCGTTTTGTCGACAAAAAGACTTCGTGTAATCATTAGAATTGCTTGGAGATATATCTTAATCGTTCTCATATCTCTTCCATCTCAATTGTAAATATATTTTCTATTATTGTATATATATTCCACACGAATTCCTATTTGCCTTTTTGTCTCCCCTTTTTGTATATCACGGTGTATTTGCTTTTGCGTGACAATTTAATTCGTTTTTTGTATCTGTATATATCCAACGATTAACCTCTGATGAGTTAGTTGGTGAAAGGAGCCCCCAGGGTTTGTTTATATATTATTTTCAAAGCGCTTTATAGTTTTTGTACTGTTAAAAAGTTATATATATATATATATATATATATATATATATATATATATATATGCGTATGTGTGTGTTGACTTTTGTGTGTGTGCGTGTATATGTGTGTATTTTTCGGTTTTCATAATTACATCTTTCGAGGCACTGGTCTACTCTAATGTACAGTTTGGGGACCTCTGCGTCGTGAATAGTTTATGGTAGCAATTATTATAGTATCAATAATTGGATTGGTGGTCAGTTTTCTTATTAATCACAAGGGAACCAACTATAATCTGATGTTTCCTTTCGGACTCTTACAAATTGCGAACTGACTCCATTCATATCATTTGAAGCGCTAATTGCGTAAATGGGGAGAGGGCGAGTAATATGGGACTTTTACCTCATAGGTAAAAGTTAATCACATCTATTGCCAATGAAGTCAAATGTACGACTCCCAAACCTTAACTGTCTATTAAGTGATGTACGACATCGACTTGCGATCAAACATTCATCAGATATTCTCTTGTCCTCAGTCGCCTTTTACCTACTTTCTCTCTCTTCATTCTTTTACAGAATTTCCTTTCTTTTACTTTTCATTTTTCTTAATGTCCGTCGTTCTTTATTTACTTCTTGATCATCAATTCTTATGTATTTCGCCACATATATATATATATATATATATATATATATATATATATATACTAGCACACATAAATGTGTTGAGGAAGACTATATTGTCACATTAAAAATGTCGGTTTAATTACTATGAATATATATCTCGGTATTAATATAGATAAAAATGAAGAATGTACGAATAATTAATTTAAGGAGTGAAGCGAGATAACCAGCAGTTGATAGTTCCTGGCAATTTCGCGCGTTGTGATCATCAAACTAATCAGTCGAATACAAAGAGCGAAACTCAGCGTTTGCGTTTTAAACTTCTAATAAACAAAATCATCCCATCGGACTTTTGGATCTTGCCATATTTAGTTTTGTCAATATATATATATATATATATATATATATATATATATATATATATATATATATATATATTAGTGATGGTGCAGATCCAAAATTCTCCCCGATTCGGATACAATTACTGATTCCGTTCTACATTTCCGATTCCGATACGATTCCCGATTCGGATTCATATTCTTTTAAAATTTATAAATATTTAATTAGAGATTTGTTGGGCTTTTTTATTTTCAAATTATTACATAACCCCCCCCCCCGGTAATTTTCACGTATATTGTTCTCAAATATTTTTCTTTTAATTGATTAGTAATTGTTAAACCACAAAAATTAATTTGTGATTTTAAAACAAAATCAGATTATACCAGTGTGTCGTTAGTGTCCAACATGTTACTTGAAAGTTTTCATAAACAGTTGAAAATAGTCGACAATCGGTAGGCAAAATGGGAAAACGATGTAATGAACAAAAAATTTAAAACACCTCATCCCATTGTTACGAACGCAATTCTAAATAATAATGTTACTATTTAGAACACCATTTTTAACATGGGAAGCCCTGGGGGTTTGTAAACTATTCTGTGACTTCTCTCTATGATATTCTGTGACTTCTCTCTATGAATGAAGTTAAAGTTTTATTTCAATTATAGAAATTTGATGGGTTATTAAATTGATTTGCGTTGCTGTAAAAAAACGAGTTGCAAATAATAATAATAATAATAATAATAATAATAATAATAATAATAATGACAAATTTGTAGATTAACACTCTCAGCTAAATCCACATTCACAAAATGAAATATTACTTTCATAGGTGATTACGTGTGATACCCCTAAAATAAGTTGACGGAAAGAAAAGCAATCATTTTAGTATTAGAGTGGACGATCAGTTTCGAATATAACTTTAATGTAAAATAATCTGTAATTCTTTTTTGGGACGCAAGATTTCCATCCGCCACTTTGGTTCGGACAAAACGTACGCCAGTCCACCAAATTTCATTCCGTCATAAAAACAAATTTCTACCAAAACAACTTATTTGTACATTTTTATCTTGCGAATAAACATAATATTACATATGAAAATTCACATTTATTACTTTTTTAATCCAACAACGGAGGTGAAGTCGATATTTTGCTTCTAAAACCAAACCAACGTTTTTGATAAATCTCTGTGTGGCGTACCGGAAAAATATTAATTCTTAAGCAGTAAAATGAATAAAGTTTATTTTTACAAGAATCTTTATGCATTTATCTAGCCAATAAACATAAAATTACATATGAAAAACTAAAAAAAACATCCAACTTATAATCTAATACGCCTAAAAATAAGAAAAATACGAATATCTATTATTAGGCGATTACATATAAACAGCTTGATAAATTATATGATACGTTTCATATATAAATTTAACGCAAAATGATTACACGTTGATTAGACAATGGTTTAAGGAAATGTAACAACTATGTTTTAAATCTTGGGAATGTTAATGTTCCAAATCAAACTTTAGAATAAAATATATGATTGTTAAAAGTCATGAAAGCTACGCCCTTTCCTATTACTAACCCTAAGTTTGGGTTGCAATACGAAAAATATGATTTTGTTTATCGGACTTAGAATTAGTGGTAATAATTACTTAACTGCTTAAAAAGTTCGAATGTACCTAAACTGGGATCATTTTACATTATATTTATATGCACAACTAAACCCTCATTCAAAATTCTAAATTAACGTTTTAGTGTGTTCACGTATAGTCGCCGAAAAAGAAAAGAAAATCTCATATGTTTGGGGTATTTTAAATGTAAATAAAAATGTTATTTCAGCTACTAAACATCTGAATGTTTGCTTTTTATATATTCTATTCACGGTTTATAATATAAGGAAACATGAAATATTCTTGAGAATATAATGCTCATACAACCCTAAGGTCAAAGCAGCGCAAGAAAAAAATGTCCAAGCGTTTTAAGTCTGTAGATATTAAAGTGTGAAACCTCTAATAGGCACCATATGGTCGTTTATCAAATAGGTGCGAAAAGCTTTTTAAAATCTGTGATATTCAATAGGCAAGTGAACTGTAGAATATTCTCTTTGCTTTCCATAAACATTTATAAAAGCAAATTAAATTAGACTTGGAGAGTCAATGCTATATCTGGGAATGGGATACATTTTATTTGGGGTTTTCTTTGTCAAATATGCTTGGGATAACAATTGCCACAGTCGTGAAAGATTTTCGGTCATTACTTTTGCAGTCATCCTGTCTATCCTCTTTTCAACTTGTCACATTTTGACTCATTTCTTTTCAATTCTTTCATAATTTGCCGAATTTTTGTTTCGTATTTAATTTGAATTTTACCGCTAAATTCTTACATTCGTGTTTTCTTTTTAGGTTTATTAGAATATAAGTGTCATTTAAAAAAATAAACGTTGTTTTATATACATAATTTTATGTTTAAACCATGTATAAAGATTCTTGTAAAAATAAATTTTATTCACTTTTATTTATTAGCAAAAATATTTTCCTGGTACGCCACACAGACATTTATCCAAAAAGTTAATTTTGTTTTAGAAGACGAACATCGATTTCGCTCCATTGTTGGATATTTAAAAATAATAAACGTGGTTTTTCTCTATTTATTTCGGCGCTTATTCGCTAGATAAAAATGTAAAAATAAATTGTTTTTTTCTGCATAAATTTGCTTTTATAACGGAATAGAATTTGGCGTCATTTTTGGTGGACCAAAATGGCGGATGTAAATCTGGCGTCATGGCTTGCTAGCGTGCTAGCGTGCTAGCGTGCTGGTGTCCCAAAAAAGAATTACCTGAGGATTGTTATCAAAATAAAAAAAACAGTGTAGAGAGAGAATAGTTAAGAAAGCCCGCCCCATGTCAAAAATGAGTATCTACATAATAACGAATTAGGAATTCTATTTACTATTCTGTACCTTCCTTCATTTAAAAAATTATATATTTTTTCTCACAATTATACACATTTGGTTGATTATTAGATTGATATGTGTTACTGTAAAGGCTGACGATTTACAGATACTACTACTAATATTATTATTATTGTTATTATTATTATTAATAATAATAATAATAATAATAATAATAATGATAGCAGCAGCAAATATATTAATCCCTTTAGCTAAATTACTTACCCAAAATTGGATTCTACATTTTTAAATGATTATGTGGCGAATAGAAAAAAAAAACGAACAATTATTTTTAACTTTCGCATAAGAAAAATTTCGCACATAAGATTAACGTAAAATGAGACTTATTTCCGGTCCATTCTTGCTTAATCGCTCAAAAATCTAAAATTAAACAGAATACCCGTACAACATAACATTTTCGATCGATTGTTAACATTTATGTCTGTGTTTATGCCAATTCTATCAGTTTTTATAAACATTTACAGATGTATTGATTTTCAGACATATAACAATCTCTTATGTTAGTGGAACTAAATTATAAATATAAAAAGGCAACTAAAGAAGATCTTTATAAGATAAACTTTTAAGAATTTGCGAGAAAATTAATATTCCAGATAAAATAGAAGTATATACCCTACTCAACTCCACATTATTTGCTGAAAGATCAAAAACCTGACTTCAACCATAAACCTAGAATTAGATTAACTGCACCGTTAGCAGTATCAGAATTTTTGTAGGAATTTTTGACACCCCTAACACGAAACTGCGAATACAATATAAAAATCTCGTAATTTCTCCGTTAAAAGTGGGTTATTTATTTTCTTTATGGATTATACTTCCAAAATAAACTATTACAGTTGTTTTAAAAGTAATAAAATTATTTTTTTTTTAAACAGTAATGAATTTTCCGAACTCAATATTTTTCAATTTTTAAACTCAATATTTTTAAATTTTTAAATTTTAAAAATCTATCAAAATTTTTCTATTGATTCTATTTTTACGATATTTTCAGGGTCAATGTGAAATTTTATGTTCTTTCCAATAAACCGAATATAATATTTTAGACAAACGTTTTTTTTTAAATTCACGCCCCCCAAGTGTCACCCATTTTCAACTTTCTCTTAAAAAGTAAATAATTAATTTATGTCGTGGAGTTTTATATATCACAAATTGAAGAGAAAAGGTCAATAAATAATATATTCAAATTTAAAACAACAAAAAATCGCTTTTTTAGAAATTTACCTGTAAAGTCCGAAGTTTAAAACCTTATTTTATAAGAACACATTGTTTCTTTTTGTCTTTTTTTTTTAATGAAACCTTGGTCCTTGCTCCTTTAATTGAAAAAAAAATTAGGGCTTGAATTACATTTTTAGAGGAGTTATAAGCTTAGAAAGATAGGGGGTCGAATAATTCACGCCTCTCATTTTGAAATGTCTATTAAAAAGTAAATAATTAATTTATGTCGTGGAGTTTTATATATCACAAATTGAAGAGAAAAGGTCAATAAATAATATATTCAAATTTAAAACAAAAAAAAAATCGCTTTTTTAGAAATTTACCTGTAAAGTCCGAAGTTTAAAACCTTTTTAAAAAAAAAACACATTGTTTTGTTTTGTTTTGTTTTTTTTAATAAAACCTTGGTCCTTGCTCCTTTAATTGAAAAAAACATTAGGGCTTGAATTACATTTTTCGAGGAGTTATAAGCTTGGAAAGATGGGGTGGAATTATTCACTATTTTCACGAAATTTCTGACACTGCTACTGCACCGTGTATTTCAGACTTACCATTCGCCCACGTATGGAGTATTCTTGTCATATTTGGGCTGGTGTATCTGCCACTAGTCTCTCACTTCTAGACAAGGTTCAAAAGAGAGTCACCAATTTGATAGGTCCTGAACTGTCAGCTAAACTTCAGCCTCTGTCACATCGACGAAATGTTGCATCCCTCTGCCTGTTCTACAAGTACTTTAACGGTGAATGTTCTGACGAACTGCAAACACTTGTGCCCTCTCGACGTAAATACCCCCGACAAACCTGACAAGCAGTAAATCCCACCCCTTCACAGTAGAGATCCCTAGATGCAAGAGAGCCTTCGACTCCAGTAGTGTCTTCCCCAGAACAGCTAGACTTTGGAATTCCCTTCCGGGTCCCTGCTTTCCAGACTGTACTGACATGCAGAAGTTCAAGTGCAACGTGAACCGACATTTTGCTGTCCAACTTCCTGATGCTTATGTCACTGATAGTAGCCCCCTACATTTAAGTGGCAATGTGCCTTGTTTGAGGTGAAAATGTCATAAAAAATATATTAGGCAGGATTATATCCATCTTAAAATCCAAAATAAAATTTAACCTTTGGATTTCTTCAGGGAAAGTGATAGAGTGGTTCGGGAAGATTACAAAAACGTAAGAAAAATAAATTCATTATATTTGACATTGACGTATATTATCCTTCCATAACTTCTATACTATTCGTGAAAGTACTAAAATTAGTAGAAAATGAAACAGATGTAACTAAGTTGGAGATTGAAATTATAAAAATTGCTAGAAAAACCTTAATTTCATATAATGATGAACTGTGGACGAGAAGAGCTAGAGAGGACCACTTTGATATCACGATGGGTGCCCCGGATTCGACATTGGTTATGGATTTGATAGGATTTTACATACTAAATTAGATAAATAAAAATATACGGGGTTTTAAATGGGCTTTATAGATATAATGCACTATTTGTAGTTATTCCAGCGATTGAATTACTGAAAAAACACTAGAAAAAGTATTAAAACCTTTTCAATTAAATTGGATTAGAAATAACAATTGACAGCAATTATAAAAATTAATTTTTTAGATGTAACTCTAAATTTTCATGATAACAGCAATGAACCGTTTCACAAGCCTAACTAAATCTGTTCTACAATGATTATCAATCGAATGATTCTAAAAGAATATCTGGACTATCGAAAAATGAGAATCTTGTTGACAAAAATAAAGACGGCTACAATAAAGCTTTATATAGATCGGGATACTATGAGAAAATAAAGTACACGGCGAAAGCGAATAGTAGAAATAACAGATCCAACTGCACAATATCATACAACATCGCAATAAAAGCAAAAAGCAAACGGAAGAAGGAAAAATGACATACAAATAAAGAGAATAAAAACACAGAGATAAAAATAACAGGGAAACAGATAATGTTGAAGTTAATATTAGGTATAGGAGAAACAGACGAAAGAAACAAGTCTGGGTTTATCCGCCGTTCAGCGAGCATATTGAAAACAATATCTCTAAGGAGTTTTACAAAATAATTGACAAACACCTCCCACCTGAGAATTGATTAAGTAAAATAATTAATAAGAACTCAGTGAAACTTTCATTCTCCACCTCTGCCAATTGAGTCAATACCATAATAAGCTCCAATAACGGTATTTTTATTTTAAACAAAGTAATAAATAACATAGTATCAGCGGAACGGGGTTTAGAGAGAAACTCTAATTGTAGAACGCCAAACGTATGACCGTTGCAGGGCAAATGCTTAACCTCTGAAATAATGTATAAGTGTGAAGTTAAGGTTGATAATAGTAAGAAGGTATATCTAGAGGACGTGACTGTTTTTAAGGAAATATACAGAAACCATGTTGCATCATTCAAAAATGAACCGGAAAACGAACCTAATAGGGATGTGGATTATCATAGAAAGAGGATGGAACCAAAATATTATTAGAAATAAAAAGATCACAACTGCATTGGGTAATTGAATTAGGGAACTTCCTAAGAATAAAAAGCAGTTGAATAAAAATGGTAGATAAGGGCAGAAAGTATAAAGCCAGTAAATCCAAAAGATTCAATCTGTGTTAACTGGGAGCATACTATGTAGTCAATTCTAAAGAAGAAATATTAAACAAAAAGCTGAATGTTATACAAGGATGTCTTCATAGGAATAAATTTCCGTTATTACGCCTAAAATATGACTGAAATAAATTTCAAAAAAGGAAAATCTGCAATATATATTGAGGGTAAAATCTTAATGTGGAATGAGAACTCATAAATGTAATATTAAAAATTCAAATTAGCGCAGGAAATAAATAAATAATAAAACCTTATACTTCCCATACAGGAAATAAAATAACCCGAACCTTATTAGGTGAATGAGAAGTAAGCGAGGTATAATAAAGACAAAAAACAGGAGTAGTTTTTCTCGATACTAAAAAAATCCAAAACTAAAAAATTCAAAATTAAAATCATTACAAGTTGAATGGCAGAAGAAGAATGAAGTAAAATAGTTTGGACCTGGGGTAAAATTTGGAAAAAAAATTTGAATCTTAACAAATATTAGCACTGTGAATCCAATATTAGAAATACAAACTTAGAACAAAAAGTGGGGTAATAACAATATTGGTTTAAATTAATAAAGTATTAATACACCTAGCTAAGTATGTAATATTTCATTTAAATTTCAAACCAGAGTTACTTCCCTTTCCATAGAGGAAAACATAATAGAGTTAAATAGAATGCTTATAATAGGGAAAAGAATTTAAAAACTTAATTTAAACTAATGACATAAATAAAATGGAAGCCAACAGCAACCTTAAAAATTAGGCCTTTTGAGCACCGTTAGGTTTCATTTAGAAAATAAAGCAGACACCCAACCGAAACTTGTATCATAAACTTAATGTTTAGCCTAAAATTAAATGAGAACGATTAATTTATACCTAAATCATTAGCCTAAAAATTAAATGGGAACGATTTATTAATACCTAAATCATAACATAATAATATGAATAACTTTACGTAAAGAAAAATAGCAAACGGATTAAAATTTAATAAGCAATGTTGCCTCCCTTATAACGTCAGAATAAACAAGAAGCCTTAATTTAAATAGACGGTAACGAAGAGAATGTAAGTAAATTATTGATCTAAAACTAATCTATTGACTAAACTAGTATTGAATGATAAATAGCACTAACTCAATATGTTTACTTTCTAGAATGAATTTAAATCGCAACCTACTTATAAAATTAAATATTTAAGTAAATATGTACATAATGGGAATCGCTAATATAAATATTGGATACGATACTATCATAAATGGGGTACAATACAGTAGGAACGTAAAATCTCAAGTCCGGACTTGGAAAAGTCGTCCAGTATTTTAAAAAGAAAATATTAATAAAAAATAAATCTTTGAAAAAATAATAAAGACTAAAATAATAATCACTTAAATTAAAAGAACACAGTAAATTTATGCACAGATAGATGGATAATCGATGCAAATATAATTTTAAAATAGAGATACAAAAATTGGTCCTATATAAAAATTCCATAAACTAAAAAGAGTGAAACAAAACTTAGAAATAGCATATGTATATATGTTAAACTGCATGCTTTCCAAATGGGGGACTACATCTGTATTTCATATTGTTCATTAAATGCTGATTTTTCATCATCTGAAGATAGGCGGTTATTGAGAATATTTTCAAACTACATAACGTTCGAAATTGTCCGAACGGTCACGAAACGATTTTAACATATTATGAAAATACATAACTTTGTGCTCGGATATTTGTTGTCTTCATTTTGTGTAAATAATATATATATATATATATATATATATATATATATATATATATATATAACTTTTAATATTCATTTTACTAGGAACATGTCCTTTAGCAATAAAATACAAATGTTTAATCCTGCTAAAGACATATTAAAACACTAATGGCTTTTCTCAGTAGTGTCTGCTTACATTGCTGATAAAATAACAAAATTTATATTTGCTTAACTATGCCAGAATTAAGATAAATAATGCCTTTGTTTTAAGTAAATCTCCAAAATTTATTTAATTATTAATTTAACTAAATGTTTACCTATTAATTTCTTTTAATTACTTGCATATTGTATCTATATGAAATTGGGAATAACAATTACGTGTATATAATATCAAAAGGAGATATCAACAATATCGTCATAGTTAAGTGTTTCAAGGGAACCCTTTATGTTCACAAAATTTTGACGGAAACTTTGTGAATACAACAAAAATAATATACGAACAGAAGAGAGAAGCATAGTAATAACATAAATAATATTTTATATAACTTCACTTTATTCTAATCCGAACACAATACAAACATAGTTGGTGAAATATGGCTAAACACAAGTTTACTTAACATTCAGTTTATAAATTAGTATTATCCACACCAGATTTTCTTACTAGTTATATAGTTAAGTGAATAAAAGGATTTGTTGAAAGATATTCTAAAGTATCCCACCAAAACAATAATAAATTATGCTACATATGTAAAAAGCAATGCATCAGACGGATTAAGTGAAATTTATGCGAGTGATTAAAATAAATGCTTCATTCTTTAATTTACATAAGTTTTCTGAATTCACCATTTTTTTTTACATGGAGGTCACCACTTACAAAGGCCCGGAAGCCACTCGAGAATATGGGTTATTGTGTGTACAGTAATCAATGGGATAGTATCGTAGTAATCGTTACTATTGGAGATTTGATAGAGTGTCTTACTTAAGGGGCCGGTTTGTCAGGAATTTGTTTATGTTGGACTTGAAGACATCCAAGTTGAAGTCAGGTGGGAAACAGACAAACGAAAGAGAGTTCAACAGTCGTGCACTTCTAAGAAAGAAGATCTGCTCATGGAATCTGCGTTTGGATTTAGGCACAGATAAAGAGTGGGGAAAATTATTGACAGTAGTTTCAGCAAGATGGGTGTCTTTTATGAAAGATTGGCGAGGGGGGACCAGAGATTGAGCTCAGACGAACACTTGCCATGGAAATAACGGTAAAACAAAGACAGGCTCGCAAAGTCTCTTCTGTGGGAGAGAGGCTACAGGGAAGTGAAAAGAGCATCCCCCACTAAGTCACGAAGTCTATTTTGTTCTCTGTCAAAGCAGAATAGGCTGTTTTTAGCAGCTCCTGCCAGGATGTGGCAGCAGTACGCTATCATTGGGCGTACTTTCCTTTTATACAGATAGATAATTGCATCAGTAGTGAGATATCTTCTAGAGCGGTAGAAGGATCCCACTATTTTCCCAGCGTCCTTGGCAACAGACCTGATGCACGTGTTCCATTTCAGATCGGGAGTAAAGGTCAACCCCAGAAGCTTGTTCAATCATGCAGCCTCCCCAAGACGAGAGCCATTCATTTAAATTGTTGCCAGATGGGGATCAGAGCGTTGATGATGTAAAGATAGAAGCTTGGTTTTGGATACATTAAAAGTAATCAGCCACCTCTTCCCCCACTGTACCAGGCGCTCAAGATCAGAGGAGAGAGAATCAGAGAGGACTTTGTCATTTACGGCCTTTGATGTGTTGCCATAGATGGTCGTGTCATCAGCATAAATGTCAATTAATGATTTAAGTATGTGTTTTGTGAGATCATTGTTATAGATTAAGAAGAGAGTTGGGCCCAGGATGGACCCTTCAGGGACTTCAGCATTAATACTGTGGGCCTCTGATTTCTGCCCATTAACCACAACTCTTATGAACCTATCGGAGAGAAATGATTTAATGATTGAGAAAACATTTCCAGTAATACCATAGATGGAAATCTTGTGAAGTAGGCCTTTATGCCATACCTTATCGAAAGCCTTCGATATGTCAAGAGCAATCGCCCTGGAAAGGAAACCGTTGTCAAGAGATTCACTAATCCTATGAGATATAACCGTTAGCACATCTTCTGTAGATCTTGCGGAAACCATATTTCATGTCACTAAGAAGGTTGTTTCTGCTGAGGTGGTTGACTAATTCTTTATTTTATATGGATTCCAAGAACTTACTCATGACACAGAAGAGACTTATTGGTCTGTAATGAGAGGGAGATGACTGTTCGCCTGAATTCTTAAATACAGGGCATAATGTTGAGGTTTTCCATGGTGTTGGAAAACACTTCTCCTTAAGGCAACGCTTAAAAGATTGTGAACATCGCACTTTGTCCAATAATGTGTGTGAGAGACAATCATTGTAATTTGTTGTAATATGTCAATGTATGTGTGCAAAATGTGTTGACTCCTAATGGGGGTAGATATTTAATATTACTGCCCACCACAGCAATATGTGGAACATGCCGGAAGGTGGGGATCCAAGCAGGCTCTCCTAAAGGAGGGGCACTTCTGCAATTGCAAAAAGAAAGTGCCTAAGTAACCCCGTCAGCATTCCTCGGCCTCAGGCAGTAAGCGATAAACTTACTCCACCGGAAAGCCCGGCGGCAAGGCCTGGGAGGGTGGACCTCCTAGGTGTACCTCAGTTCGACAGGTGCTGGGCCTGTTTCTGGCGCCTTACCTGTCGAGCTGGGTGTCAAGTAACGAATCCTTGACGAGTACTCTTCTCTGTCTCCCTGCAGCCGAAGCCGCTAGGAGACCTTTCCCATCAGACGAGTAATGGGGTAGATATTTATTTGCTCTGCACCACAGCAAAATGTGGCACAATGCTGGAAGGTGCAGGACAGGCGAGCTCCCCCAAAGAAGGGGCACTCCTGCCTCAACAAAAATTGCCTGGGAACCCCCGTCGGCATTCCCCAGTAGGGGCGCCTTAGGCGACAAGCCATTAACTTGCCCCACCGGAAAGCCCGATGGCAAAGCCTTGGTGGGTGGACCTCCTAGGTAGCACCCAAGCAGTGTACCTCAGTCCGACAGGTGCTGGTCCGGTTCCCGGCCCCTCACCTGTCG
Source organism: Euprymna scolopes (assembly GCF_053919585.1). NCBI lineage: Eukaryota > Metazoa > Mollusca > Cephalopoda > Sepiida > Sepiolidae > Euprymna > Euprymna scolopes. The sequence continues at coordinate 54,264,954 of NC_136510.1, read as the reverse complement.
GTCTGAGTGTCAAGAACGGATCCTTGACGAGTACAACTACCCTGTCTCCCTGCAGCCGAAGCCGCTAAGAGACCTTCCCCATTAGACGAGTATTAGGGGTATGAGACCAGTGAATTCGCCAATCATTTTTATAACCACCGGCTGTGCTAACGAACCAATGAAAACCTTCCAAATTTACTATAAAAATTGTCGAATTTGGGATTCAATCAGTTCGCCGCTAACTACGTCACGGATTGCATTTGATTCTTGGCCGCCATCTTGGTTACTGCCAATCACATTTAGGATCTGATCTGAACTACGCCGCCATCTTTGTTCAACAAAATGTCTCAACACTTAATACTTATGGACAAATGAGTGACATGTGCCCTATTTGTATTGGTTCATTTGGAAGTCTGATAACCGTGTTATATTTTAGGCATATATGATGGCTATCATTCCACACTTACATCATGACATCACCATGGATATCAGAACATTACTCATTAAGCTGTGCTATATACCCTCAATACACATTTATCTTCATCTGGGGAAAATGGTTAAATTCTCTGTTACGACTCTTTAACTAACTAAAACTGGGCAACTGGATCAATAGCTGTAAGCAACCTGGAGCGTTTCTTCAAACCTCCTGCATAACCTGCAATGTTTCTAACAAGTATGACGCACACGCCGCCTGTCAACTACAACACTATGAAAAAGTGGGTGTCAGACGCGTCTGGGTTTGACTTTGACAATAATTGTCAATACCTCAACAGTTATAGATACATTATTTTTCCGCGTTTCTTTTGTTTTGTTTTTCTTTTTCTTCTTGTTTCTGCGACTTTCTCATTTTCAGTCTTTCTTTCAAATCATACTTTATTGGTTGCTCTTCTTTCTTTGTTTCTACCAATCCATTTTATTTTATATTAACCCCCACCCCCTTTAAATATTCTTCTTTTTCTCTTGCACTCTTCTTCTCTTTCTCCTTTATTCTTTAGCCGTGTTTCTTTCTCGTGTGTATCGTCTTCATCTTCCTTTACGTTTCGCTTTCATTTTCTTTATTTTCTTCTATTTTCTCTATTTTTCTTTTGTCTGTATATCTTCAATATAATCTTGTTTTTCCTCTTCTACTCTCTCTTCTGATTTTCTTCTTTTATTTTACTGTCCTTCTTTCTTCGATTTTGTAATTCATCTCTTTTTCTTTTGCATCTTCCTTCGTCTTTTATGTTGTCTTTAATTCATTTTATCCTCTATCGTATTTTTTTTTAAATTATTTTCTTCTCGTATTATCGTATTATTATTATTCTTTACTTCACTATTGTAATGATCATCATCATCATCATCATCATCATCATCCACTTTCTCCTCCTCCTTCTCCTTCTCATCATCATCATCATTAATTGTTGTCTCCTTCATGTTCTTCTTCCACTTGTCGTCATTATTATTATTATTATTATTATTATTATTATTATCATCATCATCACATCATCATGTAAAATATTGGTGTATTCTTGTTCCTCTATTTTATCTCCACTACTGCCTTCTCTGTCCTCTTCTTTCTTTCCTATTATCTTGTTGTCTTTGCCGTTATATAGTCTTGTTCTTACTCCTCCTTTTGAATAATCATTGTCTTCTTTTCTTTTACCTGACATCTGTTTTGCTTTTTTTTATTATGGTCTTATTGATTTCTTCGTCGTTTTCTTTCTCTTCTTTGTTCTTCTTCTCATCTTTTTTTCTCTTCATCTCATCTGCCCTTCTTTGATTTATTACTTAATTACCTTGACCAGGTTTCATCGCTTAATCATGTCACCCTGATTGATTGGCTTTGTTACAGTCACGTGATTGGCGCCTACTGGGCGAAAGAGACGAAGCCCACGGCAAAGGCCACATGTTACATCTATTGTCTGAGATTATTATCTCTCGAAGTCTTCATTGTCAGATTTTCAAACTCTATAGTATTTCCTTTGAGGAAATAAATAGAAGTTAATTTAAACTTTTGGACAGTTCATCCTTTTTCAGTTGTTGTAGTGAACACGTTGCCAGAAGATCTGTAGTTAACCCGAAATCAGGAATCAAAATTTAGAAATTATCAATTCTTCAAGTTTAGCTATAAATTCAAAACTTCAATGAAGTTAAGTATATATGTAATGCAGGGGTTCACGTATGCAAGTTGATTGGCTATATATAAACACACACACACGCACATATATATACATATATATGCACACATATATATGCACACATATATACACATATATATGCATATATATATATATATATATATATATATATATATATATATATATATACGAAGCAAATTATTATGCAAGCATGTCTGGTTGAATACAACCTATTTTTGCTTTCTTATCAATTTTGTATTGATTTTCTCAACTTAACACGTATTTCTATTACTATGTGCTTGGGAATTACACTGGGCAACATTTTTCTTTTAATATTGTCTAGATTTCTGCCACAACTATAGCTTATTTTCCACTGTTGTATTAGAAAATCGCATCTGTTTCTCTCCATCAGTTAGGTTTTTGTGTTGAGTTAATTTGAAAAAAAGAATCAGATCATGTGACACGATGACATATTTGTAGCATAGCTTGCTGATTTTATATCACCCTAAATATATTTTAAGATAAGAAAATGTTCAGCCAACAAAATATATTGATTACCTTATAAAAGCAGATTTCTGTAAACTGAATGGTGAGAATTGATACAAGCAAACTGCATGTTGCTTTACCATTGTTCAAATCTTAGGGTTTGAACTTCCATTTCTTCAAATTTCTGGAATGCTCAGTGGCAAGAAAGGTCTTCTTCAGAAGTAGTCAACCATCATGAATGTGACCCTGATGACTGGCCCTCATCTCTTTCAGCTCTTGGTGGAATCTCCTCCTCTGTTTTTTACTCATTGAACCCGGATTCTTAGAAAACCGGCCCAGATATGAAAATAGGTAGTATATCTGGATGCTTATATTGCAACCCATGTTTGTGAAACCAGTCATCATGTTGTTGACAAGTTCTGTGTAGTTTATAGCCTTATTGTTGCTAAGAAAGTTCTTCACTACCAGAAAAATGTTGTCTTCTCTTCCGGTTTCACTTCGTTTATTGAGTTTTTAAACACTGGATCTCTGATGAGCTGCCGGATTTAAGGACTCACGAAGAGGCCAGCTTTAAACTTCTACTTTTGAAAAGGCTTGCACAAGTAAGTGAAGCAGTCATCATCCTTGTCGTATTATTATTATCATCATCATCATCATCATCATCATCATCATCATCATCATCATCATCATCACATCATCATGTAAAATATTGATGTATTCTTGTTCCTCTATTTTATCTCCACTACTGCCTTCTCTGTACTCTTCTTTCTTTCCTATTATCTTGTTGTCTTTGCCGTTATATAGTCTTGTTCTTACTCCTCCTTTTGAATAATCATTGTCTTCTTTTCTTTTACCTGACATCTTCTGTTTTGCTTTTTTTATTATGGTCTTGGTGAATTGCTTGATTAAGCCGTGCTTGATGTGCAGCAGTGAAAGAGTATTCTGTCTCTGTCCACTACAGGATCGTTGACATTCCTTTTTTTATGAGCAACGATTTCTTTCGCATAGCCTAGCTTTTCCTCGTGTATGCTGGGCACAAATTTTTGGAAGATTTAACGGTTTTATTACTTTAAACTGATCCCTGTTCGATATAATCACTCAGAACTTTCGAACTTGAATATTTCTTGCCATTAAAATAAATGTTTTCAATCAAACTCTGGTATTTTTACTTACCAACCTCTAGAAAGCTCCACACGTGCATACATGTAAACAAAACCGAAAAACATTTGGCCATAGCTCATAAAGTTGACCTGATCGAGCAAAATCGATGTAATTTTTTGATTCAACGTATCAGATTAGTCCTAAATTATTTGAAAAAATGCAGATAATAAGATTGTTGCTAACCAGTATTATATATTGTGAAGCGAGGGATCTTGTCCCGGCCATTTCTTTTTCGAGCATTTTCTATCACGTTATCGTCATTAGGCGTAGTATTTTGGGTAAGAGGTATTATTCGTTTGAATGTATATTCTTCCCCAAGTTTTCAGGCTGAGGAAGAAGAATACGGAAGGGGTATGATCGAGTCTATTATTTATTTGTGGTAATTAGATATTAGTTTTCTTTAATTATTTCTGGCGTTTAAATGTTACATACTGTTACTACGTTAGTAGTAGCTTCTATTTATTTGATTAGTATTTTTGTAGTAATTTTAAGTTGTTTACAATGTTTTGTACATAATTTTAGTAGTATTAGATTGAGAAGTAAGTTCTTGCGGAGTTTGCATTTTAATTTCTAACGACGTATTTTAACATAAGTTTTCGTTATAGTATATTTACTTTATATATCATTTTAATGGACATTTCCGTTTTATCTTATCGTTTAAATTAAAATTGTTTTAAAACAATTATTTTTTAAAGAACGTTGAATACACGATGGAAAAAAACAAATTTGCGCATTTTTTTATTTTAATTCAATCTAGGCCTCAAAACTGCTGAAACAGCTCGCGATATCAACGATGCGTTTGGTCCAGGAATCACAACTGAACGCACAGCACAATTGTGATTTAAGAAATTTCGTGGCTGCGACAAGAGTCTTTAAAATGATAAGTATAGTGGTCGGCCATCGGATGGTGACAACGATAAATTACAATCCACACACAAGTGTTCGAGAAGTTGCTTCTGCATTAGACCAAACAACTTGAAAGAGATTGGAAAAACAACAAAAAAACGAAATTGAAATCGAATCGAAAAAAAAACAAATGAAATGCCGTTATGAAGTATAAGTTTCTATATTTTACGCAAACAGAATAACCCGTTTTTCGACTGGGCTGGTACTTGCGAATAAGAGTGGGTTCTTTGCAAAAACCGGCGACGCTCAGCTCAGTAATTACACCCCGACGAAGCTCCACGACACTTTCCAAAGCCAGAGTTGAACTAAAAGATCATTCCTGATTGTCTCGAGATTTTCGACCGCTCTCATTCAATATAGTTTTTTTAATGGAGACGAAACATTATGGAGGAAAAGTAGTAGGAAAAATGGATGAAATGCATTAGAAACTTCGACAACAACAACAACAACAACAACAACAACAGCCAGCATTAGTCAACATAATAGTCCTAATTCTCCTCCACGACGACAATGACTAACCGCACGTTGCTAAACCGACCCTGCAGAACGAATTGCCTCATCAAGTATACTCTCGAGACCTCTCACCTATCAACTACAACTTTTTTAAGAATCTTAACAATTTTTTATGTGAGAAATGCTTAAAAACCTAAACGATATCAAAAACGCTTTCAACAACTTCATGGCCACCAGAACGGAAGATTTTTACGTTACTGCATAAATACACTTGTTTTGTGTTGGCAAAAGTGTATTGATTCGCATGGTGCTAATTCTGATCAATAAATTTTTGTTTGAGTCGATATATGCGTATGTGAATTTAATAATTAAAAACCGTAAGACCTTTCTTGTAAACCTAATAGTATACGTTTTTTGTTTCGGTTGACTCTAGGTTTTATTGTTAAGAACGATATAGTGTAGAGCCCTGCTTTATAAAAGGTCATATTTAAAGATATAAAAAGCGTTATAGTTGTATGGTCAGTTATGTACTATATAAATTCTTGGATTGGTTAGAATGACATCCTACTTAATTGTGTTCGGCTCAGCGTTGTATTAACAGTATTATTGTTTTCAATTATTAGGTTAGTGGTATATATATATATATATATATATATATATATATATATATATATATATATATATATATATATATATATATATACGTTTTATTTTTTATTACCGTATCTTTTTGTTAAGTTACATTATTGTTTCAGCTACTCGGCCGTTTTTTGGCCGTCTGTAGCTTCCTCAGACTTTTACAGAAATAATATATACATATATATTTATATATATATATATATATATGTATATGAACATTATTCACCCGATGTTACTCGTTGTAAGACCTTTTCTTAGAAAAAATAATTTCAGACATGCTCATGGTTACACTTTTAGTCTAGAAAGAATGGATTTATTAGCGCTACTGTAGAATCTTACAATTTATTTTTATCAGGCCTTACTTAAAAAAGGGGAGGACGTAAAAACTTGGCTTTAGTAGTTCTTTTAGTATGGCTTCTATGATTTTAGTCAGTGCTTAGGGTAGTGCTCTGGAAGTTTTCTTTTTTTTTGCTTTCTTTTAACTCATCACCTAAAAAAATTTTCAAGACAATAAGGGGCAGTATAATCTCAAAATGGCTTTTTATTTTGAACACTTTTCGTCTTACACTCTCAGGGCAAATTGGTAGACTAGTATTGTTTAAAAAATAGCGTGGGTCATTAAACACTTTTTAAAAAGTCGTAAATTAATAAATAAAAACGATCGAACTTTTATCAAAGTGAAAAATCGCGCAAAAGAACAACAAAATTATAATAAAGACGGGGGAGGGGTGAAGCTGAAGGAGTCAACATCAAATTGGGGCTGTAAATCTGTTCTGAAATAGAGGATCGATTTATAAGAATGTTGTATGTGAAACTGAACTCCAAATGTTTTGGAAACCGTTTGAAATTGCAAATATTTTATCAGAAGAAAAAAATCATTCGATTAATTTTTAAAATATGATTTTCCTATTTTTATAATTAGAATTTATCTTAATTTCGGATCTTATATTATCCATCATGAAAATGAAGGTTTTTGTGTTCTCGTTTCCGTAAATGAAATATCAGTGTCCTCGTATCAAAGGTGTGTATCGATTTTAGTTGCACGTAGAATCGTTGTAAAGAAATTCTTTAGCGTACGCTGTTTAAAGCGCGTGTCCTTTCATATGTTAAGGAAGTAGGCAAAAGCTGTAGGAAGCACCATTAATAAAAAAAATTATTATAGAAAATAAACAGACAAACTGTTTCGAAATCCCTTGAAGGTGCAAAAATAAAAGAGTAAAAAAATAAATGTTTTAATATTTTTATTTATTTTTTATTCTTTTTATAATTGAACTTGTTTTGGTGACTTACTCTTAAAGTAGATATGAACTGATCCGAACTGTAGAAATAACCCAAGAGACTGCCAGGATGATTTATGTACTTCGTAGTATGCAACCTTTACTGTACATGCTACGACTATTGCTCTTCGTATATTCTATCATGTTTCAATAATTTTTACCTTACTATAGGCCCTGGGCCATTGATACTAATAATGCCCCACACATAGACTTAACCTCCACCACTTTGCAGCGTTGAAACTGAGCACCTACGTCTTTCCTCCGACGGACGTACTGCCTACCATCACTGCCTAGCCTATTGAATTTGCTTTCGTCACTAAAAAGTACTTTTGACCATTATCTTCATTGAATCTGACGAAGTCCAGACGGCGCTTTCTGTTCTTTACTGAAATCATTGACTTGCGTCTTGCAACATATCCTCGCAAATTAAATCCCTTTAATCTGTTCTTGACATTAGAAAGAGAGCACTTTAAAAAAAAGATTGCACTGTTGAAGCCATAACCTTTATTTTTTGGAGCTCAAATCTCCTTAAAAGGTTGATCAATGTCCAAGTAACTCGCATTTAAGATTTCAAGTGTTTAGACCCAAAATTGGCGGAGGAGTTATGTAGAGTTTTGAAATGTCAAATCCTTCAACTTTAACCCCTCGCAGCCAAATTTCTGAACGAAACCGATTAAAAATTTTTTTTCCAAATCTCAATAGCCGTTATATTAAATCTCGAATCTCTAGACCGAAAATTGACAGAGTTATTTCGTAGGGAAATGTGCACACACACACACACACAGTTTCACTTTTAGATAGATAGATAGATAGATAGATAGATAGATAGATAGATAGATATGTTAATTCACTATTAATCTCAAACCCAAAATTATTTGTTATTAATTTACTATTTTTTTCAACTCCCAACTTATTTAATACTAGCATTTCAGCCCGGCGTTGCCCAGGTGTTTGGAGGTGTATGTTGAGCAAAAATAAAAAGGCGGTCAATTGTTAAACTTTGACCCCTATTATGACCTCTTAAGATTTATTGTTTTGGGCTCAAATCAAGTTATTAAGTTAGATCCATGGCCAAGGTACCTATATCTATAATTTTAAGTGTTTAGACCCAAAATCTGCGGAGAAGTTTGGTAGAGTTTTCAAAGGTGAAATCGTTGAACTTTGACCCCTTAACAGCCAAATTTCTGTCCGAAAACCGATAACAAAGAATTTTCCGAATCAAACAAAACAAGACTGTTGTGTGTATTACAAAAGCACATTAAATTTCACAAAGTGTATTTATACATTTATAGCCGATTGTTTTGTACACAAACCATTTTGTGATTTTTTCAGCCTGAGGATTTGCTGCTTAAAATCAACGCTCCTTTCGTGATCTCTAGCTTTCTCGCTAATAGTACACAGAAAGCTTTGTTCGTTGGACGTATCCACAATTACAGATTTCAGAGCACATTAAAGCTAAATAAGTATCAATTTTATTTCGAACACACTATATATTTGTTTTAGTTAATATTTACCTTTTTATTTCTTATATTTACTTTGATAGCAGCCACATGGACGATATATGAAACTGATTAAATATGAAACATAACTACGAATAGGGTACTTTAAAAGAGAACCGACATCTTTACTAATAACCGCACAAAAGAACTTGGAAAAAAGGTTAATGAAGATATAACACCACGATTGACAAGTCGCCGCCTCAACGTTTTCTGCCATGGATTTCTCCTTTAATCCCTCGTTCTGCTTCTGGTCGTGTCGTCGTATTTCATTTTATCGTCTGCGGGGTCGGGCGAGTTCACAAATATGAAAATAAAATAAAACACAACTTCACTTGAAAACACAGACTCCGAGGATTTCTGTACATATTCGTTGAACTCTGCATGCTTGTGTGACACCCCGACTCTAAGTGCTAAAACCACATCTGCTGTTGAAGTAGCATTTGTCAATCGGTTGATTAATTCATTTCCCCTATCTATTTCAATCCATGATCTATATTTAACTATGTCCAAACTCCAGCTGTTCATATATTCTGACTGTCTTTAATCGTTGCCAAAAACTGCTCCTAACCGTCAACGGGACACTGCTGTAAAGCATCGGAAATCTCTTGCTAATCTTAAATATATCTCCATGTTTAGTTCTTTAGTTAGTAGTTGACAACTACCACACCTTAATTAATAGATCCCGTTCTTATGTTGCCATCATCTTTATTGCGACCGCACCAGAGCCCTCCCTTGTCCCTCTCGATAAATTAGTTTCTTATTCGTTTGTTATATTTCCCTGCTTCCTCACGTAGATTCTGTTCGTATTATTTTTATTAAGCAGACAATTATTCTCATCTTGGGTGTAATCGGCATAACGTTTCAATCGCTTCACCCCGCGACCTTCTTCGGGTGTTTAATACATGTTTCCTTTTCTCTACTGAGGAAAATAGGAGTTAGCTAAGGATTACAAGAATTCGAACCGTGGGTTTTAGGGTGGGCCCACAGATAATAAAGAAAGTTCAGTCTTCAGGGTTCACTAAGATATTTGTTAAGGTTTTCCCATGACTCAATTTTTCAGGATATCTATGCTAATTGTTGTATTAGTGGAAAAAATGTTTGGGGAATGGTTACTCCCCTCGCTCCACACATATTCGGCTAGGGCTGATTTCTCGATTTCTCCGTGTTTGGCAGCTTTTCGGTGTTCTAGTCTTACTTTGTTGCTGTTAAGTTGCTCTTAAATACTTTCCTAATGTCGTAACGCGAGCAACACTCTAAAAATGCGTGATGCAAGTAAAACTCATGACAAAAAACTGTTTATGAGATTTCATGTAAATGGGGGAAAGATTACAAAGGTGAAAGATGCCGCCGCCTCAAAGTAAGGCTAGAAGAACACCGAAAAGCTGTCACACGCAGAGAAATGGAAAAATTAGTCCTAGCCGAGCATGTGCGGAGCGAGGGGAGTAACCATTCCCCAATGTCGGATCATGGCAAAATACCACATACAGAAGAAAGATGGCGGATCAGAAAACTTAAAGAGGCGGCACATATGGTAGAAAATAACAATATCATTAGTCGTCATAGCAAAGAACTTAATCACATTTGGATCCCACAATTTAAAAAATTCACAAGAAAAAAAGAAGGAATAACAAATCATATGCCAAGCACAAAAGAGGTAACTTCACAAAAAACCCTTCTTCCCTTGGAGTTGCATTGTGTTAAAAAAAACAAACGAAAATACGCGGGGGTATCGGTCCCCTGTTTCTTAAAACTAATATAAACAATTAGCATAGATATCCTGAAAAATTGAACTATAGGTAAGCCTTAAAATATCCTGGTAACATCTGAAGATGTAACTTTCTTCATGATCTACGGACCCACCCTCAAACCCATGGTTCGAATTCTTGCAATGCGGAGCTAACTCCAAATTTCTTTAGTAGAGAAAAAGAAAACATGTATTTAACACCCGAAGAAGCGTTGTGCCAATAATACCAAGATGAGATTAATCAAAATAATACAAACATTCACGTCTCATCTCAAAAATTCAGAATTGCACGTCGACTCTGTAAATAAAAAGAAACATTATGCATGATTATCTAATGATAAGCGGGTCTTGCATGAACGCAGAATGATTTATAATGTTGATAGAAAAACAACGAAGGCTGCCGGCGTCAAGAGAATACTACCTATGTTTTTACCAGCGACCGATCACTGGTCATTGGTTGTGTAAGAACTGCAAGTGAATAAATAAACAGTTCGAGAGAGGCGGAAAAATAATATGAACAGAAATGGTGAAAGTATCATTATTTTGCTTATTAGAATTACACACAAAAAAGAAAATGGATTTAAACATGCCTGAAAATAATACATGTGAATGATATGTTTATCAATTTAGCAATAAACGCCCAAGTTCTCTACAAATATCAATATATTATGTATTTATCAGATTTGTTTTATTGTTTGTGTGCTTCTGTTTGTATATATGTTTGCGTAATAATGTACCTTTATTTCTCATCTATCGGAGATTTAAACATCCTTATAAAGAAGTACATTAAATAAAGGCAGTGGTTAATGTTATCACATACATAGTGCAAATGATGTGCATTTGTGTGCATTAATGTTATCACATACATAGTGCAAATGATGTGCATTCGTGTGCATATCTGTATAGAACGGCAATGTTCGGAATTTTATTAACCCAGCTATCGGTGGGGTAGTAGAAGGTAGCCATCTCTCAAACTGTTGAAGGGAACATTTTTATGTCAAAGACAACGTTCAACAGGTGTTTGTCGTATAGAGCATACTGTATTTATACACAACCATCACTTACCTGGTAGAGAGAGTTGTGTCGTATTCTCTATAATGCTCACTCTATTTGAAGCAATATCCATTTGTGGATTTCATCTAATAATAATTTTCTGACTGTCTTCATCCTCGTGATCGATACAGTTACACACAGACACACACAATATATTTTAAGCCTCTCTTTTTGGGTAGAGAAATGTCGTAAATAATCTCACCCGCTATTTAATTGGCTGAAAAATGCGAGGCTCGCTGTTTGTTTGTAAATAAGCAGTTTGGCCACTATAAAAGTGGTGGACGAATGGTTGTTTAAAAAAGACATTTGTCGAGGTTATTAGCGGGCACCCCTCCCGTGGGTCGATGGGTAAAACAGCTTGCTGTCAACGCAATGGTTCTAGGTTTAATCCTTGGCTTGGGAGAGGTGCTAGTCTAACAGCACTGATGAGTTGTGATACAACGAAACAGTACTGTATGTCGATGGCAACAAATATATTTTAAGCTCCCCTCTTTGGGTAGAGCACTGTCGTAAATAATCTCACCCGCTATTTAATTGGCTGAAAATGCGAGGTTCGCTGTTTATAAATAAGCGGTTTGGGCACTATAAAAGTGGTGGTCGAATGTTTGTTTAAAATAGATATTTGTCGAGGTTAATTGCGGGCATCGCTTCCGTAGGTCGATGGGTAGAACTGCTGGCTGTCAACGCGATGGTTCTAGGTTCAAGGTTCAATACTCGGCTTGGGAGAAGTACTAGTCTAATGGCACTAATGAATTGTGATACAACGAAACAGTACTGTATGTCAATATATGTTTTATTTTTTTTATTACCGTTTTATCTGTTTGGTTACATATGTTTCGGATGTTGGGCAATGTTTACGATCCAGCATCCTCATCAGACCATACAGAAATGGTTGTTAGTATTTGGAAGAAGTGTTTTAGAGAAAAAGGGGGTAAGAGATAATAAGGGGGAGGGACACGGGTATCGACAATATTTAAGTTTGGAAGGTTAAAATATATTAGGTTGTAGTGTGTGTAGGGGGTAGCAGATTCAGGTAGGCGTGGGTGGAGATATATGGATATAGGGAGGGGAGGGGAAGAGAAGATGGTAAAGAAAAAAGAAAGAGGGTAAGGAGAGAAGGGTGGAGGAGTTTCAAGTTTTAGGTTTAAAAATGTTGACTGCTTTTTGCTTATTTAGCCAGGTATATGAAGTAGATGAGAGAGAGAGGAAGGGAAAGAGAGAGAAAGAGAGGGAGAGAGAAAGGTTGAGAGAGAGCGAGAGAGAGAAAGGGTTTGTGTAAGTGTCATATGTGTTTGACAAGTAAAAGGCTCCATTTAGAATTTAGAAGTCGACTTGTTCACTTCAGTTGACAATGAGTTGTTTTTAGGTAGTTAAGGGTTAATACATACGTCAACACACGCGCAAATACGCATACACACAGACACATACATATGTACATTTCTACACATCGACATACAGACACATACGCACATACACATATATATAAACAATGTATATGCAGACATACATGCATTTATATGCAGACATATACACACAACTCCTATACACATATACATACTCATATACATATACATATATATACACACACCTACATATATACATATACGTGGAGATATAGATCCCTAGTAAGAAGTAGATTACATATACATACATACACACATACATACATGCATACACACGCATGTGCCCATATACACGTAAATACAATTACATAAATATACATATTCATAAAAATATAAATATACAGACATATATATATATATATACATATATATATATGGACATGTGTATATTTATGCTAAGTAAATAAAGTAAAGTTAGGATAAATAAATAAATACACGGGTGTAGTTGATAATGCGAGGTTAGGTAGACGCATTGTAAGATATGTTTAATATTTAGGGGTATTATTGGTTTGATTTGCTTATTGGATAAGGATTAAGTTATAGTGTCTAGGGAAAAAAATTAAAAAGGGGGTATAAAAGTTTAAAGGTTAAAGATTATGAGGGTGGTTGTTAAGTTATAATGAGTCAGGGATTCTTGTAGTTCCGTTAAGTCCATATATATAGGGGCGGGCTCCTAACATGGTGCTTTGGGCAGTGGTTATGCTTAACTTTATTTTCAGTGTCAAGTGTATTGTGGTATAGGCATATGTAGATATACAAACACATACATGCATATAAATCCAGATATAGCCACACCTGCATACATACGTTCACCCATGCATACACATAGATATACACATATATATACAGACACTAACACCCAGATGCACGCACACACATACATGCGCACATAGACATAGAAGCATAAATATATATTCATGTATATACACACGACCCTTGAGCACATATATCCATGCACGCGCACATAGAAACATATGCATAAGCACACATAGGGATATATACAAAGACCCAATCATGCCCGCACATACACATACATATACACATCAAGATATATGCACACATACAGATAAGTAAGTAGGTGCGTTAAAGATAATAGTATTTCTTGCATACCTACAAAAAAGTACATATATATGCATACAGATATCGATACAAACTGCAACATATGTACACCCATATAAATGTGGAGAGTTTTAGTAGTAATTAGTAAGTGAGTGGAGAGTAGTATGATTCATGGATAGACGAATGTGTAGGTGGGTAAGGTAATATAGGGTATGGGAAGTGTGGAGTAAGGGTTGCCTGAAGGATATTTCAGAAAGGTGTATAATTGCTAAGGAGGTGGGATTTGTAATGCCGGCAGTTTATGGTGGTTTCATGTTTCTATTTAGTAATTTGTCTCTATCTTTAAAACTGAATCTAAAAAGTTTTTCGTTCAGACAGAGGAGGCATGGGGAGTTTAAAGATTTACATACGTTACATTTTTTAAGTATTTCCCAAGTAATGGTTGGTGTAAAGTTATTTTGGATTAGATCTAAATATTGGGAGGTTATATATATATATATATATATATATATATATATATATATACATACATATATATTATGCATATATATATATATATATATATATATATATATATATATATATATATTAGTGATGGGGCGATTCCAATATTTTTCCGATTCCGATACAATTACCGAACTGATCTTTAGATTTTAATTTAATTGGCCGTGTAAAATCAATAAACATTTATCATTTTATATTTAGTACACGTGTGATAGACATAGAGAGGACCTACCCCAGAAACGGGCGAGAATCTGTCTCGGCAGCTGAAAGACAGAAAAAGAAAAAAAGGAAACCAAGATGGCAGCTGTTGTCTTTTAAAGCTTCCGTTCACGCGTAACTCTCGAGCAGTCTCGTGTGGTATATGCTAATTGGGTGTGCCCGAAACATTATAAAAGGCGAGTCGCTGGGAGGAGTGGGGGAAGTGTTTAAGACATGCAAATAGAGAACGTCGACGTGTATATCGTGTTGTGAACAACGAACTCTACTCGACTCAACTTGTAACTAGCGAACCTCTGCTTGGCGTTTTAACCAAACAGTTGTGTTGCTTTGCGTTAGACAAAGACTTCTGATACAACAAGAAATGGAAAATTAAGTTATGAACAAAATAAAACAAAGAAAAAAGACAATTAAAGGAATCGTTTTTGATATCGGAAATTAAGCATAATTTTTCTTTCTTCGATACCGATTCCGATACCCCCCAAAGTTGTTCTATTCCCAATTTCGATTCCGATTAATCGTTCCTTCATTAACGCACACACCCACGCACACACGCACACACACACACACATATATATATATATATATATATATATATATATATATATATATATATATATATATATACAGATAGATAGATTCAATCATTGAACGTGTAAGCACACTTAATTAAATATGTCCTGATATGCCCACAAATTTCCCATTCCTCATTATAGCTAATATCTAATATTCGAAGGATATGAATGTGGGCGTCTATAACAAAATAAATCTTCCATCACGCATATATATATATATATATATATATATATATATATATATATATATATATATATATATATATTCATGAAGCAAACACAGACTGAATACAAATAAGTGAGGGGAGAAGGTTTGTCAAGTCACTGATAATATCCGTCTGGTGCAGTGCGCCGTCGCACTGTATACGGAACGTGCTAATAGACCGTTCTGGTCAAAGCCATTTCATATCTTGTTACATAGAAGTGCCGTCTCACTTTTTCAAATTGCCACGAACCCAATATCGACGCTCTAGACAGAATACAAAATAGGAGACACAAATATGCGGAAAGTAGATTGTTACAGTCGTAAGCTCTGTAATGTCGACTGATCTCCAGTTTCCAGTCATTCATCTGATAAAAAATGGCGTTCTCATAAATCAATTTATTTCCATTTCAAGTAACTCGAAACAAAGCAACAAAAAACATCATTAACATAATTACATAAAACTATTAAGTCTGCGAAATAATTCATCTTTTAGTCTCAAAAAGGTTAATTAAACAATCATACGAATTCTATTTCTTCAGTTATATTACTATTATTTACGCGTTTAAGATCGTTTGTCATCATCTTCATGGCTTGATGTTTTATGACTAGTCAGTTTTTTGTACTTTCTGACTTTCCTTATGTACGAGGATAATATAGGATGATTGTTATTTTACTAGACACGTGGTCTTAACCTTAGTAAAAGTTAGTGTCTCCAAGGATGATGTGTTATACAGAGCTGAGAGGGAAAACATAATGAAACACCAAATTATTGTAGACGACATAAAAAAATTAGATTCTTGGGGAGATCTCTATCATTCCAGTAATTATAGATGAGACCGAATTCATGAAAAAAAAACTAAACTACCTGGCAAATATACCTTGTCAATTAAGTGAACAGGTGAATTTAAAAGGATGATAAAAATCCATAAAAATTTCTGAGTTGGAATGTTTGAGATAGATTTTGAATGTATGGTATCCATTAATTTACTTGATTCTCAGCTAAAAGGAAATTATAAGTAAATTATATACTGCAGATTAAATATGCTTTCTTGATTGCGAGTGCTATCCCTAGTAAAGAAACTATTAAAAATAACCAATGGAGGGTATATAAACGTCATTAAATGCGAAATGTGTGCAATCCACTGCAGTTAATATAATGAAAAGTTCATTTCGTAATCTGTGTGATTCTATGACATACCTGCAATGAATCCGATAACAGTGGCTAAAAATGTCGTGGTGCCTAAGATGTTTCAACTGTTTTTACCTAATTTGAGGACACTGATTCCGGAAATGCTCTCACTTTTTCTATCAGATCTAGTTTTTCTGCTATTGTATATCCCCTCTATAGGAAGCCGATGGCTACAATAAAACACAGGTTAATGGAAGAAACAATATTTTTATGTAACATTAAATCATACCAAAATAAGTTAAAGCTTGAAATTGTAAAAAAAAAATGCTGAGCATAGACATCATCATCCATAAATTGATGTTTGACTGATTTTCTCTAATAAGGGCCTCCGGCATCATCATGCCTGATAGATCAACAGTAGTTTCCATGAATATGGCATCACAACGATCCTTATAGCGAACCTCTATGTCGCTGATAAAAGCGCTTCCCTTACTCGTCGCTCACATTACCTAGAATTTTTGGAACACGGGCAAGACGGCTGTGCAAAAAGTGTAACTTGATGCTCATCTTTGCACCCAGTTGATGAAGACTTATGTTTAAACAAGATCTTTGTATTTGAGCGCCTTTATTTTTCCCAAGAAGAATTTTGCTACATTCGTAAACGCCATCCAGACACTCAATTTAGCCAGGTTCCTAATGGCACAATTTTAACTTTTGTGGTAACTTTTGGGAGATTTGCAGACCTATACATATTTGGAAATGTTTTTGTCCCAGGAATCAGAAAATCAATGTTTGCCTTTGCCAAGATGCGTATGCTGCGGCCATATTGGGTTTACAAAATGGCCGCCGTAATATATACGTTTTGTAATATCTCGGCTTCTAAATAAGCTGAAACACTGATTTTAACTGCTAAACCTATATTTCCAGGGTCTAGGAAGCCAATAGTGGTAGTTATAAAATTTTTCCCAGATGTGTATCTAGCAGCCATATTGGAATTTACAAAATGGCTGCCGTAAGATGTATGCTTTGTCATATCTCTGCCTCTAAATAAGCTGAAACACTGATTTTAACTGCTAAACCTACATTTTCAGTGTCAAGGAAGTCTATGGTCAAAGTTATCATTTCATCTTTTGTACCCCCATTGAAACACATAATCCACTATATGCGTAAAAAACTTAACAACCTTGGCAGTTAGTCAGATATTAAATAAGTTATTTTCATTGTAATACCTTTTAACTGTAAACTTTGAATGTTTGTGCAACCATCTGAAACATAATGAGATGTGTGATCAGAGTTTATGCATCATCATCATCATCATCATCATCATCATCATCATCATCATCATCATCATCGTCGTCGTCGTCGTCGCTTTCATACATCACAGCTTGGTAATCTTCATCGTTTTCGCACTGGCTGCTGCACTGACACATGTCAGTACAGGCTAAGTCTTTAGACCTGCAGAAACATCTGCCAGAAAAACAGTCAAATATACATGTATAAATATACATTTGCATGTGACCATCTCAAGGATGGCCTTAGGGGCTGGGAGAACCTCTGTGGTCATTGGTTTCAGGATGCTATCCAATTGTTTGAAGTACCCATTTTCCAGGGGATCCAGTTGTGAAATTTGCGAAGCAAGGTCTGCTTGTGCCCATACCCTTGCTTGGACATGGACTTAAAATATGCTGCTTTAGAGCTCCAGGTGTTGGAGGGAGCCTTTCACTTTCTGAACAGATGCTTGCAGAACAGATGCCATCGCAGTTCAAAGATTGTTTTTATGTTGATCCTTTTGGCGAGTAAGCTGCACATACAGAGGACTCCAGTGTTGACAGTTTTCCCTCTGTCACTTCTGCTTCATCCATAAGCATTTTCAGAGCATTGACAACATCTGCATCTACTTTGAGGTGGACCTGCAGCCAGGTTGTTTTGCATATACGGGAGAACCTTCCTGTGTTGCCGGTCCCAGTGAATGCATGGAAAGCGGGCAAAGCCTTTGCTCTTTCTTTACCTAGAGCTCGCCACAATAGTTCAATTTGTACACCAGAGGCCATAGAAATGAACATATTTTTCAGCAATAGGTCATAGTTTGCTGTGACTAGCACTAAAACGTCCGTATATGGGGAGAAAAATACTACCTGTGCATCAGGTGGGTTTCGCTGTGAAGCCAGCACAACCTGGTTGATCAGAAGCGTGTCTGCTTCCTCGTGGTTATTTACTTCAAAGACCAGGTCTTTGTTGCTCTTATTGTATCCAGAAACAGATGCGATGATCAAGTTGGATGATCCTCTGTTGTACTCTAGAGTTTGGGCGGCAAGATAGTCAGTCAGATCAGCCTTCTTCTTGTCATGGAAGAGAAACCTCCTCATTGGGATGTATTTGATGTTAGTGTCATATCTGACTTGATACTGAACAGAAGCTTATTGTCTTCGTTTATTTCTGGTTGCACTCTTCAGAGAATCTGCTCAGTATGTGTCAAAAACGAGGATGATTTCATCATAATCTCATGTTAGTTGCATCAGTTTGTCATTGAAGTAGCTACTCAGATCCTTGGCTTTCACCAGTCGCTGGTTTCTTGCTCAACCTCTGTACAAGCACCATGCCATCCACCAGTGCTATCTTCCGACAGCTGATCAGTAGATGTGGACTCTGTAAATCCTGTATCCGTTGCATTTTGGTGGGTAGAACTTCAAGCTTGAGGTGACTGGTCTTCATGGGACATGTCTTCTCTTGTCAGCTTCTCAAGTAGATGGATTAACTTGTGACATGATAGCATTGTTTCATCAGGAGCAAACAGTGCTCTTGGTGTAAGAGTGAATTCATGGATTCATATGGCCTCTTTCTGGTTGCTGTCTCGGCTTGACCTGGCAAGTACCACCAGCTTTGCAAACAGGTCCTTAGTCTCCTTCTGATCCACAGTATTGTCTCTGAGTTTCACTGTAATCTTCTTGTTCCCAGAAAGGAACATCTTATTGTTCTCTTTCTTCACAGGGGCCCAAAGGCTTACATCTTCATTGATCCGCTCTGACACGTAATCCTCATACAACTTCTATCTAGTGACATCAACATTCAAGATTTGTGGTACATACTCATCTGGGATGTAGGCATTAGTGATCACATTGTACAGCTTTTCCACTTTAGTGGTAAAGGGGTTTCCATGGCTGAATATGGCCTCCTTAATTTTGTCGACCATACAATGTGTTCTCTTGACTGCACTTGGTCCAAGCTCATGGCGCTCTGTGATTCTGTCAGCTTCCATGTTAAACTGACTATTGAACTCTTTTGACGGACATGAAAGTACTGGTGTTGCCAGAAAAAAATCTCTGTCTGACATTGAAATTGTTGGAGATGCCTATGATGCCAGAGCAGTTTCCATGGGAAAAACACGGCGACGTGAAATAGTGTAGCCATGAGCATTAAGAAGATTCAACAACTTCTTGTTGCATGTGTCATGGTGGACAGTCAGTGCCAGTCCCAGAACGGGGTGCCTTGAATGCTGATTCATTGATTTGCTTGTACCTTAACTGTTTACTGGATTTGAACCCATACATGATATTCTGGCTCACCGTCAGTGTTGCTCGGTCAATATCTTTGGTTCTCTTTACAGTTTTCAGCTTTTCAGCAGACCAAACCATTATCCAATGGATTAAGGTGTATAATTCAGCTGTAACATCGTCATTGTCACTAAATACCTGCATAATATTTATTTCCTTGGGATCTTTGAAGGCTGCAATGCTTTTCCTTATAACCTGTGCTGCTTCGTAGATTGTCTTTATACTGTTCTTCTCCTCATTGCGAGTGGTCATTGAGGTATTAACCATGTCCTCTTCACATGCATCTGTGGAGTAGAGGACAGTTGGCTTCCTTATGTTTGGTCGAACAGACTTCAGGTGCGGCAAATAAGTAAGGATCCTTTCTTTCAGACATTTTATACTGAATACAGATACATAACTTTCAAAAACTTCCGAACCAAGCATATTAACATTAGTCGTTTCAATATCATCCATCCCAAGGTATGCTTTGTTTTTTGTTTCTACATCAATAAGATTTATCAGATCAAGCAGACTTGCCTTTTGTAGAAAGCGTTCTTCAGCAGTGTTGCTAGTGTTAGTATCTCGAAGAGCATGGAACATATTTTTAGTTCAGCAAGCGTTGTGGTATAGGACATCAATTGCATGTGCCTCACCTGGTGATATGCAGGAGTTCTTTGCAGAATTATGGGACCTTTCACCAGCATCTTTGAGATTTTTACCTACATTCTCAGTCATGATCTGGTACAGTTGTTAGCCATTGTCCTGTTGGCAGAAGAAGCACTCTTTCTTATCCAGTGGACTTGTATGTAGTCGTATGAATGGCAATGCAGAACCAGGTGTAGAAGGACCTGGAACAGCCTCTTCTGTGCTTCCTCTTTTCTGGCCAGGCTTTTTGGCAGTGTAGTGTCATGGAGCTAAAGTGTATGAGTTGCAATCTCTTGCACGTTGTATTTCAACTTTGTTAGTTTCACTCAGATGACGTGAGCGGTGCCAGACCGCCTTCTCTTAACACATTGTTTCTGGTGTGCAATTCTGCAGTCGCCTTTTGAATTGAACATAATCCCCATCATTCAAACTAGCCCTCTCTAGAATTACCGGCATTACAAGCCCATAGGACTCTATTCCAAGATGTTGCACCAAAACTCCTTTCTTTTTATCATCAGGCTGGCAGAGAATGCACTGCTTCCAGTTAATGGACTCCTTAGTTTGGCATGCTCCCTCTCTACTTTGCGACTCATCACTCATGTTTAACCTATAAACACAGAGAGATTTACAGTAATGTTAGAATAGCAATACAAAGACTACAAGTTCTCAAAGTATCAAAGGTAAATTAACAATTTGAATTCGTGATATAAAAACAAGATTTTTTAGGAACAGCTGAAGTATGAATTTATAAATAATACATATTTTTTATTACAAAGATATTGCAATAAAACACCACCACATCAGTTTGAACCCAGAAAAGTTAATGTTAAAAATGTTGTTGCTTTATAACTACCACCATTGGCTTCTATGACCCTGAAAATGTAGATTTAGCAGTTAATAAGTGTTCCAGCTTTTTTAGAGGCCGAGATATTACAAAACGTGCATTTTACAGCGGCCATTTTGTAAATTCCAATATGGCCGCTATATACACATCTGGGAAAATTTTATAACAACCACTATTGATTTCTTTGGTTCTGAAACTGTAGGTTTAGCAGTTAAAATCAGTGTTCCAGCTCATTTCGAAGCCGAGATATTACAAAACGTACGTCTTACAGCGGATATTTTGTAAATCCAACATAACCGCTATATACGTATCTGAGTAAATGCAAACATTGATTTTCTCATTCCTGAGACACAAACCTTTCCAAAAATGTATAGGTCTGCAAATCTCCAAAAAGTTCCCACAAAATTACATTAGGAACCTGGCTAATTCTGCAGGATTCACAGAAATTTTCGTCATTCATTAAATTTCGAATCTGGGGTCCATAAAAAATTCCAGTTTTTAATCTCTCTATGGTTAGGCCTGGAAATTTCAGTAAAATATATTTACAACAGTTTCTTTTTTACTCAAGAGCCTTCGCAAACTGTTTTATGATGCCAACTTTATATGAAGAGGAAAAATCACTATTTCGGAAGTCTCCACTAAAGGAGAAGTCAGAACATTAAGAGAGACAGGAATCAGTTCAGTGCGCACAGGCCAATCTTTTATCTTGTGCTGTGTTCTTGCCCTGCTATCCCACAAACAAAAGAAGCAAGGAAATTTTGTGTAACTACTTTTAAGCCCAAGAAGTAACCCAACCATTTTTAATGATCCATTGGTGCTTTTTGTATGAAAATTTCCAGAACAGATTTGATTTCATCATATCTTTCTTTAAGTATCGTTGAATGTCTGGAAGTACTGATCTATATAAGTTGGCAATGTAAAGAATACATTTTGAACTTCTTTTGAAACTGTCTATAAAAAGGTGCCAATCTTCAGAATAATATTGTTTTACACCAAGCTGCCGCAGCAGGCCTGCAACATTATTTCAATTTAATATGTCGTTTTCCCGAGAGAAATATGACAAGACTTCAATATGGACATTTTTTATAGAGTGTTATGAGAGTTTTTGGCTGAAGTAGATTTTTTCTTTGAGTCTTGGCGCTTAAAGTTCAGAAGATTCTTTGGAAAGGTTGCGATCTCTAGTCAGATCATTAAATTATCCTTGAGAAAAAGCTGTGGAAGTGAAAAAGGAGGAAATCCAACTTCTAAAAGAATGGCTTCACTACTGTTACTGGACAAAACAGAGGCTTGGTCTACTTCAGAGCCAGACAATTCCAATTCGGGCAAGCTTTTAAACACTGGAACAGAAATGTAATTGCAATGTGGAATTGGCCTAATTGCAGACTTGAAGTTTGGATAAACCAACAAATGCCTGTTCTTCCTGTTGATTCCTTTCGTTTTGACTGCACAGAAATAGCAATTATCGAAATGTTTTTTCGATTCACGAAAGACAATTGAAATACCAAAACGGAGTGCCTTTCTACTTTTTTATCGACTGTCGAAGACGATCAACTCATAGTTTGCAAACAATATGGCGTGCCCATGTTTTATCTTGATCACCCAGGATTACTTTGAAATAAGCACGATGAGCACAATTCACAAATTCACTGATACGTTCCTGTTGGATTGCAACGCATATTTCCCGCAAATATAGAAAAACACACTTGGATTGTTTAAACAACGTCGCCTAGAAGATGTAGCCAGGCTTAATCTTTGCTCCAAAACTTTGGAACCAAAGTAAACTAATGCAGCTTAATTAATTCTTGTTTAATTTATAAATGAATTCCTAACATTAAAAGAATAAACCTTACTTTTACCTAGTAATCAACAAAATCATGCCGCAATCTGTATTGCTTATTTATTACTCAGTGTCCACTTCTTACCAACTACATACTTCATTGTATAGCAAAATTGATTTTTGCTTTAATGTTTATAAAGTCATGACCATCATACATCAAAATAACAACCTATAATTGTAATTATGAAGCTTGAATGAATAGAGAAACACGCCTAATGTACTGCCGTCGCACGTATATACGCCCCACAGATAAACTATTGTAAAAAATAACGACTATCAATATTAATACATAATTCACGGGTATATTTATTTAAGAAGAAAAAATAAAAACTGAAAGAGAAAAAATGAAGGTTATGAGAAAGTAAAACAATAACAACAAACAAGGGTAGTAAAACGAAGTTAAAAGTTAAAGAATCGAAAGACGGAATATGTTCGTATAGAAATGGAACATGAAATGTCATGTTGTATGACAAAGTAAACAAACATATTGTCCAGAAGAAGAAATGAGTAAAACATACCGTTGATTCTGGGAGTGGGGGCGGTTTAAAAAAAAAAAAAAGAGGCGTGCTGTGTAGCCAGCAATTGCAAAAACCAAAGACCAACCGAAAGAGGAAATTAGGAATAAAGTAACTTTGTAGTCAAGAAAAAACTGTAAGGGAGATAATGGGTGCAAAACAGGGAGGCAAAACACCTAATTTCATAGTAAAAAAGAAAAGTATAAAATAGCAAATATCTCAACAACTTGATCTGATAAGTAAAAATCCTCAAATTAGTCTAAGTCAGTTTAGAAACCTTGAGCACTAAAACATATTTTGGCTAGTGTAATTCAAGGTGTGTAGTTTCCACTTATAGCCGGTCACGTAAAGTAAATGCAGTTTGCGCCTTTATTTATATAATAAATTAGCTGGAATACGAATCGCATGGTAATATCGTGATCATCGGAATTTAAAAAAGTGTAAGGGCTGGGATACAAAAAAATGTTATAACTCCAGGAAAAATTCATATTTGCCCATGTGAAAATTAAAATCAGTGCTCTGTGAAGTTACGCATTTAACGTCATATTCTTGGTTAAATATTATTCCAGAATTTTAATAGGAAACGTTGAGGTATGAAATATCCATAATAGTAAAATACGATTGCTGGTGTTATTTAGCATTCTTTTTTTTAAATACGAATTCTTAGAAACGTACAGTCATAAACAGTTTAGTATTGTTAAAAACCTACGATTATGTTCCCTATTCTTTTATCTTATGTCTTCATAACGATTGGTAATCATTGTCAGATATCGATTTTGTGATAGATTACCCGCAGTCGCAGAAAAGATGGAAGTTGGCACTAACAAAGTTGATGTATTGACGATTAAAACACCTTTAGAACAGCTGCCTTGGAGAAGATTTTATCATTTTGGGTGTTTTGCTTTAATTATGAAGGCTTATAGAATATGAAGTCCGTATTTAAAATGATAACTATATAGTATGTACAGGTTGTTTACATAATGAAGTTGTTTTTCACCTATGTACACTTCTTATGTTGCTACATTCTCTGTATGTTTATTTGATGTAAACAAACATCATCTCTAAATAACCGATTCTCTGTTGAGCTCCACCATTTGAATATTAGACTATTCTATTACAGTAAATAGCTCGCATCCACATTTAAATCGAAATAGTTAGCAGTTATATAAATTATAGTTTCTGAATTCAAGCCGAACATATGTACGTTTTATTTTGGTTAACCTTTAAAAAACGTTAATAAATTTAGTGGTAATAAAATTGTACTATTAACGTCCATTCGCTAACCGATTGCGATTACGGAGAGCAACTGTCGATTTGTGCTAGGTGTTCAAAAAGCTTAATACTTGCGATCTTACAAAAGGTCCATGGGGCAAGATTAAAGGCGATCCCTGTTCGTCGTTTTAACGAATATGAATATACGTTAATAGATTTGAATTCTTCAAAGAAAACCGATTTTTGTAAGAACATAGATGTATATTTCTCCTGCATTACAACAACCGAAAAATCTTGCAAGTTAGATATAACTATAGATGTTCAGGGGTTGGGAATCGCGGCAGAAACGTTGCGTAAAACCTCACTGATGAGACATCAAAAGCCTTAACAAGGGTTTTAATACAATACAATATATATATATATATATATATATATATATATATATATATATATATATATATATATATATATATAATTTACAATAGGATATTAAAATAATGTTTGGCTAGCGAGGATTAGATATAGCAAAAACTATTTCCAACAAGTGATGTTTTAATCAACGCGTGTTTGATGATATACGATAACAATTGTAAAATAAAAGATAAAAAAAAAATAATATCTGCTGTAGTTTAAACAGTGAATGAGTAATAAACCAGTTGATAAAATAAATGCAGATAAGAATAATCGATCAGCATTGTGATTCTCTTTTCATGTTGTTCAGAATCCAAATACTGCATCGATGTGCCACTTTGATTGTAACATACAAGGGAAATTTTGAAAGATGTTTGACAAACGTCATCATAAAATACAGACTTCGAAGAAAATATAATTAAAAGAATAACAAAATGAAAGTAATTTAACCGAAGAAAAATGTCTAATATCAACTCACTTGAGAACACCAGAAAGTAAACGGACAGATTAATAGTGACAAGAATATTTCGGAATATAAATGAAGTTTGCAATATCGCACAGATTAAATAAACGCAAACAGTTATAATATTTCATTTTTAATGTGCGCATTTAAAATACTTATACCTTTTATTCACATGGTAAAATTATAGTTTGCTATAATTTTGTGGGTTTCAATAGTGTTTGTGTTTAATAAGTAAACATGCCACCAATATTAGGAGCAAATATTTCCATTATGACGATTTCTGCATGTGAATGGTTTCACTTTTGAATATTTTTAGGAAAAGTGTATTCTCACCCAGTCTTATGTCTATGAACTATGACAAATTTTGCTCGATGCCCACAGAAGGAAATATGAGCTTTTGATCTATACTAAATTTGCTTTACTAAAAAATACTTCCTGGTTGGAACCGAGTTGGGCTGTAACAGATTAACAAAAGAAGTTATTTACCGTAATTGCAGTACATATACTGTCCTCAACAAAATAAAGTTAATAAAATATTAAATACTGTATTACATTTAATGTAAAACGTAAATAAATTCTTACAAATCTAGTCAGAATTTTGTTTTTTTAATATTTATTGTCCGGATCATATTCGCGAATTTATTCGTCTTTAATCAGTTCATTTATTTTGTTCAACGCTTCTTTTAATAATACCAAAGTTAGTAAATCATTCGCATTTTATATTAAATACATTTTACTATTTAAAAGAAACTGTACTAATTTTTGTTTTCATTGAAACATTTTAAATCCTATATCCTTAGCACGTTTAATTAAATATAATTAGCTGTTATTTATGCATATTTGATAAACTTTAGTTTCAATTGTATTTGGAAATATCTATTAATTTTGAATTAATTTGGAAATAATAATTGAATTTCCGTCATTTATAATATCATGCATCGTTTTCTTATCTTTTTACATGTCTTATAAATGTTTGGAAAAAGTCAAATTGAAATTTCTACATAACTTAAACCACATACTCTATACAATACAGTTATTTACTAAAAAGTATTTATCGAAATTTAACAGATTTTCTTATTTATACATTAATAAAGAAAGAGATAATTGATTTTGTGCAAATGGTTAAATATTCAACTCTTCACTGCATTTTCACTAGGTGCAAAGTGTAGTATCTATTGTGAAACTACACTTCATAATTATGTCCCTTATAATGGAGAAAAACTATTTCTAGGCTTAAACAATTATATTTTTCTGCTAATCCAAAGTAGCCCGTTTTGTGACGTTGGATTATCCCTTCATTAGAAAATTACCTTGTGAGGAGGCAAGAAAATAGGACGTTTCCGTTACTTCTGCTAAATGAAAAGTCTATAGAGAGTAAGGTGAACATAATATGCTTCCTGGAGACAAAGCTCATTAATAGAAATTTCTCACTGCATCACAAAACGATTATTAGAATAAATTAGGGATTATTGTTATACATTTATTCACGTTCGTATAAATGGACTATTTAAATTAAAATTGACTGCTGAAAAGAAAAGCATTTTACAAAATATTATTCGCACTCGTTCTATTAAAAATATAATGTGAGTATTTTTTTAATTTTTACTTTTAAAGCGTTTGTATAACAAAATTTGGAACATGTTTAATTAAATTAGTTTCATACTTATATATTATTAGAAAAATATTTAAAAAATAACTTATTTTCTTTTATGTCAGAAATAACATTGCGATATTTCCTTTTAAATATGTAATATTTGAAATTTTAGGTTCCAATGGAAGAAAGGGAATATTTAAAAGCCAAAGGTGTACACCTGAACCAATAGATAAATCTGTCATGAGAACTTTAGGAAAAGAATAAAAATATTGGAAAGATAAAAGACTACAGAGCCTGTTGGATACGAAGTTAAACCTTTTTGAAAAAAACAAGAAGATGTCATATCTCAGTAAATAATTGATGTATTCTCAGAATTACAACTCTATCTCTTAGAAGAATTTTGCTGAATGCATCTCATTCATAGAAGTCAGTCTAAGCTGCTTAACAGCTCATAGATGAGACACGAACATTATTTTGTATGATTGATGCTGAGGACAAGGTGATCGCCATCATAACCACAGTACGTGATATGCATATCTTAAGCAACATAATTTTCAACAGTGAACTCGCTAGCTGCATAATCAAAACACTTAGAGTGCTTAAACGCCCGTGGAGACTTCTATTAAACTTGCTTTTTATGACTAGAAAAGCACGCCAATAGTGAATAAGAATAAATACTCGTGTTTCGGTGTGTATCTGTTCTTTTTCATCTTCATTTTCTATATGTCAGGCCGCAATGAAGTCTTTTTTGACGGAGGCTAGGTAAGTCAAAATTATTTTTACTATACGATCCTAATTCTAGCTTACTGTGTCTCCCACAAATATGGCTGAATACCTCAACTTGATAATGCATTTACTATTACTTGCGAATTTCGCCTCATATTTGCATATATAGAATACTCTTTCATCTTTCACGATGAGCTTTTGACAACCCTAGAAATTCGGTAATTAATATGTAGACCCTGTCCTGCTAATATTTGCATATATTATTTTAGAAAAATATAAAATAAAGCAATTATTATTATTATGTTTCAGATTATTATTATTATTATTATTATTATTATTATTATTATTATTATTATTATTATTATTATTATTATTATTATTATTATTATTATTATTATTATTATTATTATTATTATTATTATTATTATTATTATTATTATTATTATTATTATTATTATTATTATTATTATTATTATTATTATTATTATTATTATTATTATTATTATTATTATTATTATTATTATTATTATTATTATTATTATTATTATTATTATTATTATTATTATTATTATTATTATTATTATTATTATTATTATTATTATTATTATTATTATTATTATTATTATTATTATTATTATTATTATTATTATTATTATTATTATTATTATTATTATTATTATTATTATTATTATTATTATTATTATTATTATTATTATTATTATTATTATTATTATTATTATTATTATTATTATTATTATTATTATTATTATTATTATTATTATTATTATTATTATTATTATTATTATTATTATTATTATTATTATTATTATTATTATTATTATTATTATTATTATTATTATTATTATTATTATTATTATTATTATTATTATTATTATTATTATTATTATTATTATTATTATTATTATTATTATTATTATTATTATTATTATTATTATTATTATTATTATTATTATTATTATTATTATTATTATTATTATTATTATTATTATTATTATTATTATTATTATTATTATTATTATTATTATTATTATTATTATTATTATTATTATTATTATTATTATTATTATTATTATTATTATTATTATTATTATTATTATTATTATTATTATTATTATTATTATTATTATTATTATTATTATTATTATTATTATTATTATTATTATTATTATTATTATTATTATTATTATTATTATTATTATTATTATTATTATTATTATTATTATTATTATTATTATTATTATTATTATTATTATTATTATTATTATTATTATTATTATTATTATTATTATTATTATTATTATTATTATTATTATTATTATTATTATTATTATTATTATTATTATTATTATTATTATTATTATTATTATTATTATTATTATTATTATTATTATTATTATTATTATTATTATTATTATTATTATTATTATTATTATTATTATTATTATTATTATTATTATTATTATTATTATTATTATTATTATTATTATTATTATTATTATTATTATTATTATTATTATTATTATTATTATTATTATTATTATTATTATTATTATTATTATTATTATTATTATTATTATTATTATTATTATTATTATTATTATTATTATTATTATTATTATTATTATTATTATTATTATTATTATTATTATTATTATTATTATTATTATTATTATTATTATTATTATTATTATTATTATTATTATTATTATTATTATTATTATTATTATTATTATTATTATTATTATTATTATTATTATTATTATTATTATTATTATTATTATTATTATTATTATTATTATTATTATTATTATTATTATTATTATTATTATTATTATTATTATTATTATTATTATTATTATTATTATTATTATTATTATTATTATTATTATTATTATTATTATTATTATTATTATTATTATTATTATTATTATTATTATTATTATTATTATTATTATTATTATTATTATTATTATTATTATTATTATTATTATTATTATTATTATTATTATTATTATTATTATTATTATTATTATTATTATTATTATTATTATTATTATTATTATTATTATTATTATTATTATTATTATTATTATTATTATTATTATTATTATTATTATTATTATTATTATTATTATTATTATTATTATTATTATTATTATTATTATTATTATTATTATTATTATTATTATTATTATTATTATTATTATTATTATTATTATTATTATTATTATTATTATTATTATTATTATTATTATTATTATTATTATTATTATTATTATTATTATTATTATTATTATTATTATTATTATTATTATTATTATTATTATTATTATTATTATTATTATTATTATTATTATTATTATTATTATTATTATTATTATTATTATTATTATTATTATTATTATTATTATTATTATTATTATTATTATTATTATTATTATTATTATTATTATTATTATTATTATTATTATTATTATTATTATTATTATTATTATTATTGGCTCACATGTAGCTTTCACACAAGTCAACAAACGATCTGATTGGAAACCTGTGGTATTCTCTGGAAGCTGAGTGACAACAAGTCTCCCCAGACGTCCAGCCCTCTCCACCTCCTTCGATAGCATTTGCAAATGAATTTGTATCATCACAACAGCCGCTTACCATTGATTTCTCGCTGGTAGTGACCATTGGTTTATACTGGAATTTGAGTGGCACTCAGCCTCCCCAAGGTCCTAGTTCTCTTTGCGCTTGTCCAGCCGAGGTCTGGCTAGCGCTCGCTCCTCGGTCTTTCAGTCCTTCTTGACGCTTCTCGGTCCTTTGGTATCACTTTTTTATTGGGGGAAACTGTGATGGAACAATGGGGGGGATGCATGATGGGGTGTAGAACGTGTAGATATGCAGCTTCGGTGTTCTTCATTCCCTGAAACGCTTATTCGTTATATTGTCTTCTTGTATTATTCTCCGCATTCAAGGGGTTTCCTTAATATTTCAGTCGTTTTCGATATCGTTAGTCGTTGTACTTTTGCAGTTATTCCTCTGATTCCAATTTCTGACATTCTTTTTTCGAGGTTTTACGGAATTGTTCCTAGTGCTCCAACTATTGTCGGTACTATTTTGATTTTCTTCATCATCCAAATCCCTTTTAACTCTCTGGCTAGTTCTGTGTATTTGCTTTGTTTCTCCTTTTCTTTCATACTCACCCTGTGGTCAGCTGGGACAGCAAAGTCTACGATTTGACAGGATTTTCTTTCTTGTTAATTATTACGACATCTGGTCTTCTTGTTTGGATGGGGTTGTCCGTCTGTATGTCCATGTCCCATAGGATTTTGTGGTTCTCGTTTTCGAGTGATGTTGCGGGTTTATGCTTGTACCATTTTTCTGTACGCTCAAAATGCAGTCGCTTGCACAATTCCCAGTGAACCGCCCTCCCCACTTAGTCATGCCTGTTTTTGTATTCCTTTTGGATCAGTTTGCTGCATTCACTTACTATATGGTTTATCGTTTCGTCTCTTTGTCCACATAGTCTGAATTGCTGTTTTCTTGTGTTTTATCGATCTTTGCTTTGATATACTTGGTTCTTATCGAGTTATCTTGTGCTGCAGTTATTAGAGATCCCGTTTCTCGTTTTATGTCCTTTTCGCATACATGCCCAGGTGTTTTCGTTATTCTCATCTTTTGTCATTCTTATGAATTTTCCGTGGAGTTGTTTCTCTTCCCACTTCTCTGTTCTTGTTTTGTCATTTGTCTCTCTGTTTTCTGTTTTGTTCTTTTTTCAGTGTCTCTCGCTGCCATAACTATCCTTTCAGTGTTTTGCATTATGTATTTCTCTAGTTCTTTTTTCGTGTCCTTCACACAGTTTTCTATACAGATCAGTCCTCTCCCGCCGTCTTTCATTTTCACGTAGAGTCTGTCAATATCGTCCTTTGGATGTAGTGCATTATGCATGGTCATGAGTTTCCTTGTTTTCTGGTCGAGTTGTCTCAGTTCTTCTTTTGTCCACTCTTTAAACGGTCCAGAGTATCTTACTAGTGATACTGCCCATGTATTTATACCTTTTATTAGGTTTCTGTTATATAATTTCGTTTCCAGGAGTTTTCTTGTTCTCCTGAGGTATTTCTTTCCAATTTTCTCTTTCATTTCTGTTGCTCTGAT
This sequence comes from Euprymna scolopes, assembly GCF_053919585.1. Classification (NCBI taxonomy): domain Eukaryota; kingdom Metazoa; phylum Mollusca; class Cephalopoda; order Sepiida; family Sepiolidae; genus Euprymna; species Euprymna scolopes. Next base: position 54,232,599 of record NC_136510.1, on the reverse strand, counting down.
GGTGTCCGCTTCCAGAATTCCCAAGTATTTATAGTCATCTTGTTCACCTAGTGTCCTCATTTCTGTTTGGTTGGGTAGTTCCATGCCTTTTGTCGTTTCGAGTTTTCCCTTTCTTATTACTAGTTGTGCGCACTTTTCCATTCCAAATTCCATTTGAATATCTTGGCTGAAGATTCTGGTAGTTTTGATTAGTTTCTCTAGCTCCTTTTCGGTCCTTGCAAAAAGTTTCAGATCGTCCATGTACATCAGGTGGTTCATTTTTTCCTCTGTGTTGGAGAACTTGTATCCGGGTTGGCACTTTCTCAGAAAACTGTTCAAGGGCATCATGGCTATGATGAACAGTAGTGGTGATAGTGAGTTTCCTTGAAAGATGCCTCTTTGTATATTATTATTATTATTATTATTATTATCATTATTATTATTATTATTAACAAGCGGCTGCGCCGCGTCGACACACACAATGCAGAGTCAAACACAAACTCGAGTACACTCAACATCGTCTTACCATTAACGCTTATCCCGTGAACTCGGAGTATGGGAAATTTCCATATGCACAAAATAAAATCATTGAAAAAAACAAAAATACCCTAACTACGGGTAAGGATAATGAGTAAACGTTGGATAAAAAATATTAAGAACTTGCCAGGATTCGAACTTGGAATCTTCAGACGCGTTACCCATTGCGCCACAGGTCCTGTCCGTATGCCGAAAGATGTTACTGCGACTGTATACAGACATTGCTAAATTCCATTGACATGGGTAGGTAACTTTTTCGACAATTGTACGAAATGGCCCCAGAACCCTTATTTGGAGCTTTTTGTGCGATTCAGCGTTATTATTATTATTATTATTATTATTATTATTATTATTATTATTATTATTATTATTATTATTATTATTATTTAAATCGTCACAAGTGTTGTTAAGGACAATCTAGGGAATTCAGGGGGAAAAAAAGAATTTTTCAATTTTGTGCATCCGTTCGAAAGTTTTATTGGTATATACACACACACATAAATAAATAATCATTTGGAATTTTATAAGTAGTATAGATATAGATAATCTATATAGTTATAAAACTCAAATGACCTTGAAACGGGTGTTGTAACTCACATCCGGTTTAAGACTTCTGGCTGCGCATGCGTAAATAAACATAAACCCATAACAGCGTAAACAAATAAACACAAATCGCTACTTTTGCAGAATTTGACCTGCGCACTGAAATATTAACGTTATTATTTAGAAATTATTATTTAACATGGGAAGGGTCAGGATGTTTTGCAACTATTCTGTATTACAACTATATTGCCGCAATTTTCTCACAAATAAATCAACTTTGACCCGTTGAGAACCATAATAATCAACGCGACCATAAAACGTATTGTTTTACTGTGTACGTTTTCAGCCTCCCAATTGTTTTTTTTTGTTGTTTTTTTTCGCGTTTAAAGTTGTTAGCACTTGATAAAAAGTCTCACTTAATTAAGCGAAAGGATAGCAAAGGTTTTCTTAAAAATACTCAAATTGTACAAAAAAATGTTGTTAATAGAAACGCATTGTCTTAATTAGTTTTATTAACCTTATTATTAACATAAATTAAATATTTGACCCAATGGGTCATGAATGTTTGTTTAAAATAAATGAAAAAAGTTTCATTTTATTTTCATTTTCTATTTAAAAAGCCATTCTTAACGTGAAGAGAGTGTTTTTATATATTCTGTACTTTCAACTAACAATTTCATTTTAAAAAACTATATCCAAATTTGAATTTAACTTTAATTATTATGGTATCTGTCCAGTGCACATTTACCTATAAGAATGACAGACCACTTATAACTCAATGGCTGTAAGCTTTTTTTTTTTCAAAAATAAACAATTATAAACAGAACGACTCATAAAAATCTATCTATATTCTTTTTTCATTTTAATATACTTTCATAGAAATGCTTCTGTTATATCTCCAAAACTATTTTCTTTACGTCACAAGTGCCACGCTCATACATTAATTCCATAGCTAATATAACATACTAATCCAACGGGTCACGGGTAGTCTAATAATAATAATAATAAAAGTTGATAAAGTAAATGTATACAATTTATCAAAAACATTGACATATTTTAAATTAAATGGTAAACACAGATAAAAGCTTATCTGCATTAAGTAGTAAGAAAGTAACACAAAGTAAGGACATGTTTGTTTGCTGGTAAATAAAAAGTTAGACAAGATTGCACTAAATTCGGTGAATATTGATTTGTGCAATTATATTTTCATAGATTGTCAGTCTATCTCCAGCGGGACTCATGTTCCTTTCACCCGTCCAAGAAAATACCTATCTCTGGTTATCTGAGAACTTTCACAATTTCTGTCATTTCGCCTGACTGCAACAGCATGGACTATAATGTATGAGGCGAAATTTAAAACGATACCAAGTGTACTGTTTGCAACATGAAAGACGATATTATGCTCTAAACTCAGGTTCTGCCTGGAGAGCGCAATGGAGGTTCAGAGGATTTTATCGAACGAATGTAAATTTATTCTAAGAATACGAGTTTGAATTTTGCGAATACATCAGTTATTGGCTGGATAATGACGATTTTGTTTTCTCCTAAAAAGTGTTAAATATATTTTGAATACTCTATTATCACCGAGTGATATTCAACACACTGATTAATTACATTGTGCTTAATCTAACTCTAAAACAAGAACGATAACTCTGTCTTTATATGTGGACATGTTAAATTAGTTTGCTTAATTTTTTTTTCAATCATTATTCTTTTTCTTAATGTGGTTTTCATTTAATCTAAATTAAAATCCGTTAACTTGATAAAATTCATAAAAATCCAAATGAAAAAACATTTAAATTGTTAACTAATGCCATATTACCTCATTCATATTGCATGGTGAGTATGAATTATGTTTTCGTTATTAATTGTGAATTTCTCTTTTTCACACAGTGAAATAGGAACTTCCCGCCAGCAACTGAGAAGAAACTTCCTGAAGATCCAATGCCGTCAAAAAGATTTTTGCAGCCATGATTTTTCTTCATCTTAATTAAAAGCTTTTCAAAACCTGCTAAAAAGGATGAATTTTTAGAAAAATTCAATTTTCTATGACATCACTGGATCTTGTCCTTCTTTTGTGATGAGGTCTTCAAAATTGTGGTTATCGTAAAAGAAATCGTGTCTTTTCCCAAAACGAAGCGCTCAACAATACTGGATTATTGCATAATAGAAATATTGTTTTATAGTTGACTTGTTTTGGTTCCTTTTGAATTCGCGTTAATAATTCCAAAGGTTTCACTTAATTAAAGAGAGAAAAGAGAAATGGCGAGTTATCACCTTTAGATACGAAAGATACATTGGAATGGGAAAATTAGTTGTCTTTCTTTTTTCTCTCACTCTTAATTTGCATCATTTCTATTCAAGAGATATATTCAATTGCCTGAATGATCAGCGGCGTGAACCAATGAACTGGAAAAGTGAATTGCATTTCAATAAAATCTTTAACACTATTTATTTAGTATAATTAATATTAATAACGGTTTTCCAATTCCTCAACTTCTAACATATTTCAAGAGCTCTTAGTGCAAATTTTATGCAAATAATTTTGAGACCTCCAAGTGTATATTATTAATAATATGTTATTATATGTATTAGTAGTATTAATAGTCGTAATAGTAGTCGCTCACATGACACCATTGGAATCCTAGGACACTTCATGTTCCATGCTAAATTCTGCTAATTTTTACACTATCAACAATCCAGATATCGTTTACTAACACGAGGAATTAAGTGTTATTTAGATCGATTCTATGAATATCTATCACTTCATAATCTCTTTGCGTATTTCATTTCTCTTCTGTGCTGTCCTCATCCTCTATCTTTTTCTCGTCTTCATTTCCTGCCGTATTCTATGTTCGCTCTGTTTAGATTCCTCTAAATTCTTTATCTTCTCCCATGGTAGTATATCTTCAGTAAGACCTACGTTATATTGTCTTTCGTAGAGATGTTCTTTCAATTCTTTTTTCTCAGAATGCAGACAAAACGATACTTTATTAATAAAAGCTTTGGAGTTCTATTCTCTTTATTGTTACTTTAGGTTGGACCATCATCTAGGTGACGTCATCTCTGCAAACTATGTTTTAATAGCAATTAATAGCCAACTTGTTCACTTTATTACAAAGACTAAAGGGTTGTTGATTGGATGTTTTTTGCCGTCATAAAAGATTGTTGGAAGAATGGAAATAAGATAATTTGAGAGAACTAGATATTTTAAGACGACGTCTTAACAATTTTCACCTTTGATTTTAAGACGACCATGCCGACCCGTAAATTATTTCTTATAAACCACTGCAACTGTGAACTCATATTTATAGTTGAGTCCGAAAGAATATTATCTAAAAGTAGTATACCACACTGACATCCGGACATAAAACAGGTGTACTCCTTCTTCGTCTCTGAAAGCCATACTCCCAGGCATTAGCCCCTTCTTCGGGAACTTGGTGGTTATTGCCGATCGCCTAAGGTGCCTTTTTCGGGAAATGCCAAAAATATTCATCCATAAGCAAGCAGATTTCCCTTTCAGGTAAAATATATTATCCACCTTAAAGAACCAACCTCGTGCCATATCTAATCTTTCATTGGAAGTAAATAATTACAATGCTTCGCTTCACATCGCTCTTTATAATTTGCTTTGCTTTGCTTCTTCTTTCGCTTCTCTGCTCTCCATATAAAGCAATGTTTTATGTATGTGTGTATGCATTTCGGAGCATCATATTTAAATGATAGCCAAAGGAACCAGAAATTTTGAATAAGCTTCTTCGAGCCGATGTCTTAGCCTAGTCAAAACATTCTGAACCGTTATTATACCTCATTCTTCAAATGAAGAGTACGGAAAACAGCATTAAAAGGAAATTTTTCGGCATTTAAATGTTCCCGTTTAGCCGAGTGAACAACTACGGGTCGGTTACTTTGGAAGAAAAGTTTATATTTATTTTATTAAAAATATTTTTTTATAAATATTTGCTATATTTTAAACTCCTACATTTTTACTAAAATAATAATTTGTTCTCTTATATTGAGGATATTCATACACTCGAACTATTTTACATCTATACGGAGCGGTAAAAGATCCTTACACTGACCTAATTTCAGTAAATTAAAAAATAGTTTAGTTAGATCTCTTTTAGTTCCTATGTTGTATGCTACGATATATATATATGCATATATATATAAATAATATATATATACATATATAAATTTATTATTTATATATATATAAATATATATATATAAATATATATAATATATATATAAATAATATATATATCTTAGCATATAATTGTTATCTTTTATTTTATTTATTTATTTATTTTTGTTTTCACTGAAGCGTTTAAATTAGACTATAGCCGACATCGATAATCTGAATGAACTTGAATATTTTGTATAAGAAATGGACGCAAAATGTTATGCATTTTTGGAATTCTGATCTTGGTTACAACATTAAAGAAAAGTTACGATATCCAGCATGGACAAGAATTTTAGCTAGCCTGTTTATAATTTTGTTTCTTCCTCTTCAAAATCATAATTAATAATCTCCCTTTCTAAAAGATTATATTTAATTCCGTTCTTCTTTTTTATCAATCTTACTTGTATTTGTATCATCATCGTCATCATCATCATCGTCGTCGACGTCGTCGTCGTCACACGGCGTTTCCTCGTTTTTCTCTATTTTTCTTTTATTCTTGTTTTGTTTCATTGTATGTTTTCTTTCTTGAAATCATTAGCCCCTCTCCTATTGAATAAATTACTTCCTGACCATCGATCATACAGATTTCTAATTTTCTAACGACAAGACAACGAGGCAGTTTAAACAAATGTCAAATGCAAAACGAAAATTAATTGAACTACTCAAGTAAGCAATTGACGAACAAGGAAATATTCATCATCATCATCATCATATTCATTGTCTTATTGAAAAAGATTCAAAATAAATTAAAAAATAAAATTAAATAAAAATGAGAGTTTATGTGTTTATATGATTTAGGATTTTGATCAGCAGTTATAGGGATAAAAGTTACCAGTTTTTAAGGATACGGTCATTAGTTTTTTTGAGGGGGGTGTTTACGCCAGTTTTGGAGGGTTTTTTTGTAAAGAGAGAAATATTTTTAGGATGAGCAAAATTCAGATAAATATTTAAAGTGAAAATAATTTGTAGATTTTATATTTAAATGTGAGAAAAATTAGGGACATTGTAATACGGTAAACAAAACGAAATAATGAGTTAAAAAGGCATATATACACAAAAGGGATTTTTTATGTATGTTTCAAATGGAAGGTTTACAGCAATAGGAAAACATACAATGTTCGTGAATGTTTTTAGAGTTCTTGTAAAAACATGAGGGGTTCATTAGCTGACACATTAGAAAAAGTTTGGATTGGTTAGTTTAGAGCCACGAGCTTCAGGAGTTAGGAAAACCGTATCAAAACTTGTCCGCTCATTATCATGAATTATAATTCATTGAAAGTTATTTATAAGGGTTAATGTCTATTTGATTTCGTATTATAATTGGAGTTCAGTGAAAAAGATTAAAATATTTTAATGAATAAAGTTTATACAGATTTGCAGACGATAATAAGTCGAACAGTTGTGTGTGTCTGTGTGTTCGTTAATATTTGTGTGTGAGTGGAGAGAAATGGTGCGAAGATGAACATCCACAGTGGAGCGCCTAGCGACGTCGATCCTCAGGTTGAGGTCAACTGGGTTCCACTGGTTTATTGAATAAAATATGGCTTTTAAAGTGTTTAAGTAACTCCCAGAAGGACCATTTCAAATAAATTCATAAGTTTTCTGATAGGTCCAAATATAATTATGTATATAAATATATATATATTATATACATATATATTATGTACATATATATTATATATATTATATATATGTATATTATATATATATATATATATATATATATCCATAAACAAGAATGATTACACAAAGAATAAAAATTGATGATGAAGCTTTTAAAGAATAACAATAATCTTTAATCCATCAAAATTCAAACCATGTATTTAATATGTGTGTGCGTGTGTACATTATCATTATGAAGATGCGATGCTTTCATCGTGTGATTTTATCGTAAAACAATTGCTGTCATTCACTTTATTCAAGAAAAATATTTTTCAATTGCTTATGAAGTGTTTCATACAATACACATCATTTGAAAACATTTTACCAGAAAAATGTTCGTGTTTTTATTATGTTCTAAATATTTTCTGTTTGTCTTAAAGTATAACATTTTCTTGGTTATAACATAATTTAGAAAGTGTTCTTTTGTTTATTTAAAAGCTGTTTTATAAGATGACGTCTACTCAAAGAGAGAACGATTTCTCTATAAATGCTGATAATTCTATTTTAATAATTTGTATGTCTTATTTTCACCTGAATTTAAACTACAACGTCACATAACATCACTCTTAAAGAAACATCTTCACAAACCTGACTAAGTTATGTTCTTAAACGACTGTTGAAATGCAAATCATGTTGTCTTCTTAATCTCTTTATGAAAATATTTTTCATAACAAAATCATCATAAAACATGTCTTTGACAAACTTCGATTTTCCTTAAGCACTCTTTTTATGAGATAAAATCGCATTACTTGTTTTGGACACTTTATTTAAGTTTGTAAGTTTTTAAGGGGTTTCTGTCTGTTAAAGTAATTGACATTTATTTGTTCATCATCTTTTTCGCAATAGCCTCAGAAAATCAAGAGGTATTTTACCGTCGCAGAACTGAGTCTTTTATTCAAAATGTAAGTCTTTTTCACCGTGGAAAAGGATTATAGATGTTTTCACTACTTAAGACATCTATTCATTTAATTCTGTCCGCTTTAATTTTGTTAATTTGAAAAACTTTTACTTCATTGTCATTTTTATTTCAAACTGAAGGTTCATTATTATTATTATTATTATTATTATTATTATTATTATTATTATTATTATTATTATTATTATTAGCTTTAGATATTAGAAACAAATCCGTTGCAATTTCAAATGTTGCTTACTTCTGTGATATTTTGGAAAAATATACGCAATATATAACCAACTGAGCAAATCAGTGTCTCTGCCTTTCGTAGCTATGTATCTCTCGAATTTCCTAGTCTAGATTGATTCACACTCTGTAATCTCTCAGGGAACATTTAGAAAAGAAATGATACTATTTTTAGCGTATCTATATAATTTCATTTAGTATATACGTGTACACAATAAATACATATGTCAATTAGATCACAATAATCTCTGCGATTCTATATAAGAATAAAAATGAATAATATTTTTAATAATAATAATAATAATAATAATAATAATAATAATAAAGTTCTGTCAGATCGTTTATTTCGCTGTGCACACCACAGGGTGAGTATCCAGGAAACTGAGCAGCGAAGAAAATACACAAAACTGGTGAAAGAGCTGCAAAATTAAAATAGTGACGTCTGTATGTCATGGTTAACATAACGTGATGTCATTTACGATTGTCATCGAGAGAGATGGACAACAGTGAAAATCTGGAGAGACTTGTTGTCACTCAGACTCCAGGAAACACTACACGGATCGTTGGTTATGGCCTGTGTGGGAACTCCTAGTGATTGAATAATACAAATAGATTTATTATTTTTCATTATGCAAGAAGAATAACGTAACAAATACGCTGCAGTTTCTACATGTTCAAATAAAATCAAAGTAGAATAACAATTGGTAGTGGTTGTGATTCAACCTATTAATGTAATTTAACCATGAGATTAAAATAGGCGATGATACATTAATTTTAAATAACCACTGGACGACTATTGATCCGATGTCAATGTTGGCATATTGTCCGTTAGTTAACACGTTTAGTGCTTTTAATCGAAGGATAGACATTTTAAAGTCTATTTATTTATAGTTTATAGAATATAAATTATATTTAAGGAAATTGTATAACTATTTGATATTTTTAATTTTACATTAGCTGCAGATCTATAGTATAAACATAAAGATTAATACTTTTCTACCTTTGGTATCCAATGAATTTATACAACATTCAAAACTATTATTCAAAACGATATGAAAATACACTGACGTCACACTATTCATTTAGAGAGTAATAAACGAAAGTCTACTTATTTTCTCTCTTAAAATATGGTTTTAGGATTTCTATATGACTTTTTGTTGTTGAGACAAAGCTATTTTTCGGAAAGGGGAACCTACAAAGAAAGTCAATGTTATAATATGTGTGTGTGTGTGTGTGTGTGAAAAATACCACTCCAAGTCGAGTAAAATGAATTAATCGTGAAGAACCGATTTACGCCCATTTTATGTCTCCATAAAGAATTCAAATCAAGAATTACTGATACAAAACATTATGTCCACAACTCTTATTCATATTTTTCATCAAAATCCATTATATGATAAGGGATTCTAGTAAACGTCTAGCGTTTAAGGTTTAAGGTTTAGTGTTGTTTAGTAGAAATTGAAAGTCGGTGACGCTTAGATTCTAATTACTATGGATCATATTCAATGCAAATCTGTAATCGTTAAATTTTCAAATAGAAGGTTGTCACGATAACAGTTATTGCGTAGATTTCTGTCAGAATATTGTTTTTATGTTAGTTTTGAGCAATTATTGGGCCTCTAACGATGACGGCCTAATATTGGTCATCTTGTAATCGGTTTAACTTAAGTTTTCGACAGTACTTGAGTTTCTAACTTTAGAAACACTTCAAAATAAGTCTATCCAGGTATATAGAACAGTAACTTATACAGTTAATAACGCTTATCCAGGTATATAGAACAGTAACTTATACAGTTAATAACATTTATTTGTTAACTACTTCTTTACTTGACCACATTTTCGGTTTGTTGTCTATAGTTCAAATACCCTAGTTTTTGATAGGAATGATCACATCACACCACTCAATAAATAGGGTTGACTATAGTCTAACTAATGACCTGAGTTCGCTTCTTGACAGGTCCTCGCCTATCGTTTTAACACCAGGTAAACTAGTTGCTATTTATTAAACAATAGAAAATCGACGCATGGTATTCTAAAATGACTTCTAAAGACAAAATCAATACAAATAAAATCTAATTTCTTACTGCATGGTTTTTAATTCAATTTCTGTATTAATATCAGGACACTCAATAACGTCTATCAAAATGTCGGGCGATTGTGCAGTATAGTTAATAGGAATAACTTGGTAAAAACTGCAATAAATAACCGTTACTAAGCGCAATAAAAGTTGCCTTTCCATCTACCTGCGTATTTTTTGTATTTTTATGTTTTTGAAACAATGCTTCTAGTATTTTTCATTTTCGTTAAAATGCAAGCTAAATTTTACCATAGTTGATTCTAGTTTCCGGAATTTATCGATATTTTGATTTGATGGGGTTTTTTTTCGTTTTTTTTTTTAGGGGAACGATAAAAACGAGTATAAAATAAATAACTTTCAAAAGCAATAAAATGCATTGTTCTACATAATATACACAGGAAAAAATGACGAAAAACGTGAGTTATCAGACTTCAATGATTTTCGGAAACTGAAGTCAGTCATGCTGAACTTACTGTAACTAAATAGTATGGTAACATAAAATTTAATTGAGAGAAAATGGAGTCAAAGATGTAAATATACCAACAAATCATACAGGTAGGTTGAAAAGTTTTGTACCAGTTATTTATTTACTATCTTTATTTTTAAAACTTTTTCCTGTTACTTAAACTTCATAATCGCTTAATCCTAGAGTCAATAGTAGTGTCATCAAAGCACGAGTGGTCACTTTTAGAAGTAATAATTATTCTTAATAACGCAGGTAACATGTGACTAATAACATTGATTTATCGTTCGTTAAACTACAAAGCTCTACTAGAAGAGATAAATTTAGGGAAAGTAATGGAAATCTATCCGGTTAAAATTGGCTAATATGTCAAATCGAATATATGTCGAATTATATGGCTGGCTTTTGGTTGACATAAGTGTTTCGATTCCCACGCTAAACTGAAGTGAAGATTAAAGAGAAGATTCGCCCTGAGTGGAGAGTAATGAACGTTGATGGTAGATTGGAAGCAATCATCAAACACATGTATGGCAATCTAAAGTCGCTCAGTTCCAAAAGTAGTAATTTGAAATCACGAGTTAAAGAATAAAAAAACACGTGTTAAAAGAGACGGCTGTGGTTGGGCAGTTGGATAATATGGATCAATTTCTGCGAAAGAAACAGGATGATGTTCAGAATAGAGTTTTATGTAAAAACAAAATACGAAACAAGCACATTACTCAATAAAATGAAATTTATTTTCATTTTTAATTTTTATAGTTTTATTTATATTTAAAACGTATTTCATTTTACTGTCAGTCTTTCTCCGTGTCAGTCTCCGTTTTTATCTTACTTTTATTGCAACAAAGTTACCAGGTCAGTTTATAATGGAAGTATTCAGACCTACTTTTTCTAACCACAAATAAAACAAAAACAATATGGGTATTTTGGAAGGTTGTAATAGTCGCCTTGATTGGTGGTTTCACTCTCGTGTGAGCGCCTGGACAAGTCACAGTAAAACAATTCCTCGGCTCACACAAGGATGACTCTGGTGTGGGCTCTCCAGGATATATATATTTTTTTATTCTTTTAAATTTTCGACTAATAATTATATAATAATAATTATAATTTCGACTGATAATTATTTCCATTAAATGTATCTTTTAAAATAAATAAACTGTTTATGTTTTTAATATAAATAAAAATGAATATTTAATTTTTTTAAATCAGTTTATTGAGTGATGTGCTGGGTTCGTATTTCGTTTCAATTTCAATTTTTATATAAAACTCTATTTTTAATCTTGTATGCGGCAAATAAGAAACAGGCCACAACTGTCAGCGTCAACAGTTTACAATCATTGGCTGGCATGTTAAAGTTTATTTTCTTTCATACAAATTTCATTGTGTTTTCAACAAACAAACGAAGTAGAGTTTTGTAACCGAGCAATTTTGACATCAAAACCAGGCTTTTACCATAGCACCGGATCCGTCTGCTTCTATGGAAAATAGACAACGATCTCTAGGTCTTATTTGTGTTTTCACATTGTTGTTGTTGTTGTTGTTGTTGTTATTATTATTATTATTATTATTATTATTATTATTACGATCACCGTTATTATTAAAATTATTGTTTCTATTATTATTACTATTACAATATTTTTATTATAATGTATAGAGTTACCTTTAATTAGAACATCGCAGCACGGTACACCAGTGCTCGCCAGTCACCGCCCATGCAATGATGTGACAGTAATTAAAACGATGACAACCACGGATGAAAGTTCCCTCCAATGAATAATAGTGACCGACATTTGAAGACAAGTAAAGAAAATCAGTCGCCTTAACTTTATTTAACAGCAGTCCAATGGAGGCAGAAACTACTCATGGCCGCCAGCAACCGACACTGTATGCTAAGGATATCTGTGACGATTATAAAGAAAGCCAAGTTCCTCAATAAATGCATGTAAACTACTCAATGTAGCATTAACTGCCAGTGATCATCTACTCGAGACCGGTACTGCTCATGGCCGTCAGTGACCGACACAGTACGCTGAGAATCGACAATGACAGCTGTAAATGCAGTCAAATCCACTAGTAAACGCCAGTAACCAACAGTGATGACAATCATAGTCAGTGGCTCCTGCTAGCTGCCAAAACGTGGAAGGCAGATGATTTCATTTGGGCAATGGCCGCAAGTGCTCGTTATTTTCTAGGGTCGATATTGGCCCCCACTAATAACCATAGTTTAATTTGGGGGGGGGGGGTTCTTTACCGAATTTGTTTTGGCTTTGTGACATACTTCCACCGGGCAACGCCGGTACATAGGTCATGCTAGTTTAAAATAAATAAATTTGAAAATAATTTTATTTCTAATAATGGTATTTCAAACTAATTTACTTTAAAACATATTTACATAATTTCTTTTAAAATAATTGTATTTGAAAAAAAATTATTTCAGATAATTCTATTTAAAGACAATTTGATTTAAAATAGTAGTTTTTAAAAATAATTTATTTAAAATAATTGTATTTTAAATAATTTTATTTAAAATGATTTTATTTAAAATAGTTTTATTTCAAATAATATCATTTAAAAAATGTTTTCAACAAAATGTATTAACAATATTGTAATTAAAAAATAATTTATTTCAAATAATTGTTTTTCAAAATAATTTTATTTAATATAATTTTCTTACAAATAATTTTTAGAAAATAGTCGATATTTCGCCCTTATACAACTTTTTTCTTCTTTGTAAAGAAAATCTTCAACCACCCTACGTAATTTTTTCTGATACGAAAACGTCAAAACTTTATGTACACCAATTATTGCCAAACTATCCCTTGGGAAATTATTTTCATGAACGACTATAAGATAATTCCCTGATGAGAATTTTATCTACACTTTGGCAAAACTGATTAGGTTGAAAAATAAGGTTTTAAACTGACAGGGAAAAACCCGATGACATTTAATTGTTTTTGCATAGAAAATAATGTTTGCATTATTTATTCCATAATATTATCGCGGGAAACATATCTCCAGGTGAAATGACCTTAATATGCTCGTAATGTAACGTTGTTGTATGAAGTAATTTTTTATATCTGATGCCTTAAAATATTGCGTAGAATATTGTTTCGTATATACACATTCATAATTCTTCAAAAAAAGTTATAATCTTGTTATATTAAGAATACAAAAGTGTTCTCTTTTTTAATGGGGGAAACGAAATATTCTTTGAGATAATAAAAGAAGAAGAAGAAGAAGAAGAAGAAGAAGAAGAAGAAGAAGAAGAAGAAAATGATGATGATCATCGTGATGATGAGAAGAAGAAAAAGAAAAAAGAAGAAAATGATGAGGAAGACGAAAAAATGATGAGGATGATTGTTATGATGAGGAAGAAGAAGAAGAAGAAGAAGAAGAAGAAGAAGAAGAAGAAGAAGAAGAAGAAGAAGAATCAACAAATTGATATTATTTAGATTATTCCGACTGCTGTTTTCATCTGTGTTGTTATTTTCATCGCATTTCAGCCGATGTAACCTCCAACTTTATTCACGTTTATCTTAATTTGGAAATCTTTACGTACAAACTCAGTGTGACCATATAGTCCAGCGTCGCAATCGATAATAACGTGGAGCAAGTGACAGCCTTTGGAAAGTTCATTGTAAAATCCCTACTACAGGCAATACTAAAAATAAAAATTAAAATTACTTTACACATATACCTTGGCACAACAAAGTGAACGAGAACAATGTACTCCAGTGAAGAAAATAAAAGATTCGGTTCTAAATTCTACATAGAAATCCGAGTTTGACGAGATCCGAAAATGACAGGTAGTGTGAGAATAATAATCGAATAATTTAAATAATACAATTCATCAATTCTCATTTCACATATTCCAGAAAAGTAACAATTATGTTGAACGAAAGAGAAAAGTGTGACAGAATTAAAGGAATAGGAAAAACGTATTTAAGAAATCAATTAAACCAATCTAATAGGAGAATTTAAAGTCTGATTTTAAAATACATTCGCAAAAATAAGACAGACAACAGCACTTTATGAAAAATACGAAAAATGACGTTGGTGAGAAATAAATAAAAGACGAAAAGGCGGAAATAAATGAAGACAGAAAAACATGATAAAATCAGTGAAAATTTTAAAGAAAAACGAATAGAGAATTTAAAAAAACTAATGAATCAAATTTATTTTTAAAAAAATAAGAAAAGAAAAAGAGATTAAAGGAGAAATAATAGAGAGAGAAACAAAAACAAACCAACAGAAAAGTATTTCGAGAAACAAAATGACAGACTATTTGGTCGAATATATGTTAAGAAAATGGAGCGAGGTCTCTGAGATCAGAAGCACAATTTATGATGTTCTGTTACTATCAACAACGCAACGTTTTTTTATAACGGAGCCATAATGGCAAGGATTAGGAAAGATTAAGAAATCAATGTTGCCAGACAGCAGATATTACTTTAACCATCATAAAATGAAATCTTATATATATATATATATATATATATATATATATATATATATATATATATATATGATTGTGTGTATATGAGTATGTGTGGATGTGTGTGTATATAAACAATTTGGTTGGTTGGTTGGTTGTTTTGTTTTACGGCATATCAACCCTTTTCAGGTTATTTAATGCCGAATCTGGTGATTTTGAAGAACGATTTTTTTAATATAGTATATTTGTTTTTTTTTTAGTCGTAATCTATTCAACCCATAGTTGGGACCCTAACAGGTGCTACCACTCCGGTCAGAGTGGACCTGGGAGCAATAGCAATTGAAGGGTGGCTCCACACTCCCTAAGGCCTGCAAGCTGGGGCCCTCACCATCGGATATAGTTTTAGGTCATATCCAGGACCGATAAGCAATTTGGCATAAATGCATATAACCACATCACATAAAGTAGATATTTAATAAATACTAGCGGAGGCGGTGGCAGGGGGCGTCCGGCTTTGGCCAGGTGTAAAATACGTTTGAATATGATATTTTAATTTGTCTAGGTTTCGTATATATCATTATAGAGTCTTGATTTCAAAAGAAAAAAAAATTATTTGGGTGTCATTAGCTGGAATCGAAACCGAAAGCAAAACTGTAGCATTCAAAGATGGTTACGTTACGACAGTACTAACATGACTCGCCTATGAACTGATTAAAAATTACAAATAAACTAAGATAAATGTACAAAATGTATAACGACTTTTTTTTTTCAATTCTGACCCGTTTTTTACCCATTTTACCGGCTAAAGATCCATAAAATAACAGTCCGTAAAAAATCCAACCATTTGAGGTCTCTTGCGCCGCTCTGTGACTTTTGGTTTCGACAGTTTGATAATATGGGGACAAACAAACAGCCTAGCTAATTATTCAAATCGAATATATGTCGAATATAGTCTTTTAATTATTAGATTTACATGCACAGAAACGCATACATACTGCATATGTGTTTTCAAATATTTATAAAATTATATATGCATACATCCGGATACTTATGCGCATTAGTTATAATAATAACGCTTATTTAATCCACTTTTACTTTACTAGAGTTTTTTCTTATACAGCAAAATCCCATGATACTGTGGCCCTAGGATACGGGTTTTTCAGGTTACGATGTAGAATATGATATTTTGCTGGCCCCTGGCTACGATATTTCCCTGCCTTACGGTGTTATTTATAATGTTTTTTTTTTATTATATCCATGTGTATTATATACTGCACTGTATTTTGCTACTAATTTTTAATGCCGTATCCAGGGGTTCTGCTGTATATTTTCATCTCATATAATAAATGTTAAATTATTTTTTCTTTTTTTAGACAGAGTTTTTTTCATGGTTCATTCAACTTTTATAATTCATCGTAATTTGAAATTATCTCAATAGGTGACACATCGCTTACTGGATTAATTTAACTTTTTTACCAACATACTTTCCTCGTATCGTAAATAAAGTTGTTTGATTTATAGTTTGTCACCTGGGGCACGTTTATTCGAGAGTACGTACCGGCGAGATTATATAAGTAACAAATTAAGCACGGGACTCTTTTATTATCTCTCTCTCTCTCTTTATCTATCTTTCTCCCTTATATATATATATATATATATATATATATATATATATATAGAGAGAGAGAGAGAGAGAGAGAGAGAGAGAGTAGACAATGCATTGTGGATGCGTTATCGGCAGCTTCCGTTACTCTCGCTTCTCTTTATTTGTCACTCAGTCCTCATATTTTTATGAGTGATTTTTATGACAAAGGGAGAAGAAAAAGGTGTATTCTAGGTTGGCAGTATTTTTATGAAGAGTCGCCAGAGATGTCGAAAATTTTCTGTTTCTATGTCTATCCCTATTGCCATGTCACTAGTAAGGGTGCTATAGGTAAGCGTTTTATCTGGGCTGACGTTATCCGCCTGATAGTCAGGGAACCGAACCTCGGATTAGCCACTAAGGAGGCTGTCCTATCAGCAGGTACTAGGGCCGCTGTATTGCCATTTGGTGAATGGATTCTGGACCATGCAGTGGCTTCTGGTAGGGCCTCTCGATGCCATATTAGTGGGTAATTGTTATGGCTTTACCTTTTCATGTGCTACAAAATATAGTTCTTCATTTCTATTTCTCTCTTACTTTCTCTCTCTGCCCTGCTTCAAGCAAGTCTGTCGACCTAGTTCACAAATTCCAAAACTCCACCATGAAAAGTTCCAATAAAAATACACGATTAAACCCGGATCTCCAACTTCTAACGTAAAACCCCACTACCATGTCTTCTCGAACATCAGGGGTCTACGTTCTAACGTTCCAGAGGTTGAAACGCAATTACAGGAGACATATTATTTCTAAGCGAAACTGGCATTGGACAGGCTATTTCCCTAAATGAGTTCGTAATTAAAGGATACTCTAATTTAACTTCCAAATCTGACCCCAAGATCGCCATGGGCATGGAATATGTGCGTATATAAAAAATGGCTTTCCATGTTGTAAGGACATCTCCAGAGAAGATCCTTACTTACCCTATATGTGCTTCCGGTTACACTTACTCAAACAACTGCTTTTATATTTGCCCTCTATCGCCCCCACAACAGCGGAGTTACTATCTTTAAAAGCATATCTGAGAAAATTGACAACGTCCTATCTGCTTATCCTTCAGCTAATATTCATGCCTGTGGAGACTACAATGTTCACAATGTGGAATGGTAACTCACTCAAACAAGACCGATGATGAGTGGAGGTTCTGTTATTTCTCCATTGCATATGACCTCACTCAGATTGTCCACGAACCCACCCGTGTGCCCGATACTGACGGCCAGTATGCAAGTCTCCTATAACTTTTTCTCACAACTTGCCCGGAACTGTGTTCAGCGTCCGTTCTGTCTCCATTTGGATGTTCCTATCACTCTGTTGTATCAGTTAAGATAAAAATAAAATGGAATAAGTCCTCAGATGTACCTCTCCATCGTACAGAATATCGATACTCTATGGCTAACTGGGATAGTTTCCGTACATTTATATCATATCTACCTCTGTGTTCCATGTTTAAAAAGGATGTGCCCTCTATAGTATCAGACCTGACGGAATGGTTACTTCTAGGTATAGACCGTTTCATACCAGCCAACCGTGGTTCTCTTTTGAATGTGCTGCTGCCATTGCGCACAGAAATCACTTTTTCCATTGCTTCCAACGTAATAGATGTACTGAGACTAAAGCAGTGGTTGATGGGCATAAATCAGAAGCTCTCAGTATTAATGCTGGAATACCTCAGGCGTCCGTCCTGGGCCCAATCTCTTCCTGGTCTACATTAATGATCTTCCAAATCACATCCTTACACCATTCGTAGACATTTATGACACTACTATCTATGGTAGCACATCTGACCGTAAACGACCAAGTTCTCTCCGAGTCTCTCTCCTCTGATCTTGAGCAAGTGGTACAATGGGGAAAGAGATGGCTTGTTACTTTTAATGCATCTAAAACCAGGCTTTTATCTTTACATTATCAACGCTCTGATCCCTATCTGGTATCAATTGAAATGAATGGTTCTCGTCTTGGGGAGGCCTCATGTTTTGACAAGCTTCTGGGATTGACCTTTACTCCTAATCTTAAATGAAACACATACATTAAATCTGTTGCCAAGGCCGCTGGAAAAATGTTGGGATCCTTCTATCGATCCAGTAGATATCTAACTGCTGATGCAATTCTCTATCTATATAAAAGCCAGGTACGTCCAAGGATGGAGTACTGTTGCCACATCTGGGAAAGACCTGCTAGAAAGGACTTAAGCATAATAAGGACTTAATAATAAGGACTTAATAATAATAATAATAATAATAATAATAATAATAATAATAATAATAATAATAATAATCCTTGATAGAGTTCAAAATAGACTTCATAGTCTCGTAGGGGATGTCCTTTACTCTTCCCTGCAACCTCTTCCTAACAGAAGAGATGTTGCGAGTTTGGTTGTGCTTTATCGTTATTTTCATGGCAAGTGCTCGACTGAGCTCCAATCTATGGTCCCCCTCATCAAACGTTCACAAGAAACACCCGTCTAGAAGAAAACACTCAATAATTACTCACACTCTTTTTATGTGCCTAAACCTAAACGTAGATTCCATGAACAAAGCTTCTTTCTTAGAACTGCACGCCTATGGAATTGTCTTCCGTTTTTCTGCTTTCCAGCTGACTACAATATGGTTGTCTTCAAGTCCAACGTAAACAAGTTTTTTATGAGCCATTCCATATAAGTTTACAAATTTACTGAATTTCAATTACTAACGATTACTATATTGTCCAATTTCTACTGTACACTCTTTAACCCTTATCCTCAAGTGGTATCTTGGCCTTGATAAGTGATGATGCCTATGTAATAATTATATATATATATAAATTATAGGTATGTATATATATATATGTATATATATATATATATATATATATATATATATATATATATATATATATATACATACCTATAATTTAATATCAGAGAAAAAAATAAAAACAGGAAGAAAGTAAATTATCACATTAAATTTTTTTTCAGAATTCTATTGAAAAGCAGTATTACAACGTATTGTTATATACTAATTCAATGCAAATACTCGCATTTGGAAAGGACGTGAGCTATAATTTTAGTTATTAAGCGTCTATTCTCTTCAAAAAAATGTATAATTGAAAAAAAGTTATAATTTCATGCGGTCTTTATGGGACTTTACAAACTTTAAAATATTGTATCAGTTCGTCGTTAGTATACAACGTACTACTTGAAAGTTCTCATAAACAGTTGAAAATAGTCGAAGATTGGTAGGTAAAATGAGAAAACAATGTAAGAACATAATAGTAACAACGTCCCCCATTTTTTCGAACGAGTTTTTAAATAATAATCTTACTATTTAGAAAACTATTTTCAAAGTGGAGAGGGCGTTGGGCTTCTATGAATGTTGAAATTTTATTTTAATTATATAAATTTGGTGGGTTATTAAATTGGTTTGCTTTGCTGTAATAAAAATCAGAACAAAATCGAGATGCAAATAATAACAAGTAGTGGGACCTGTGGAAATTCCACGGGAGACTCAGTCATATGTAATATATTGATGTTAATATTCATGGCGTGAATAGAGATGTTCTGATATTATTTTAACTCTTATTAAAACTGCAAAAGTATTTATCTAAGATAGAAAGGACGCCCGGCGTGGCCAGATTGTTTACTACGCTTAAATATGATATTTTAATTGTTGCAAATTTCGTATATATTATTACAGAGTTAATGTTCTATCGATTTTATACATTATAAAGTTTCGATTTTTAAAATAAAGAAATATATCCATATGACAAATTGAAAGTTCCATTGCGGTATCTTATAAGGTAAAGCTTGAATGCTCAATTCATTCTCTATCGAGGTTAGATAAAGCCAAAAAAATATCCACGCATAATTATGGGAGGGAAGACTATTTTCAAATATTCTCTTAAACTGAGAACGGAGTAACGGTCTTATATAAGCTAAAATGCTCAAACATTCTCAATCGAGGTAGTTAAAGCCAAAAAAAAAAAGCATTGTTGAATTAAAAATAAATAAATAAAATAAAAAATACAGAACCCAAGATGTCACCTCCTACCCCAAAACGTCCCTTTAAGTACTCAGCATAAACCAGTTAGGACGATATGAACTCGAGACCGCAAGGTCAAACTCTTCCAAAAGCTAAGTTATGCCATTTTCTATCAATAATTTTGAAATCCACCTGTCTTGATATCGCAAAAATCCACGCATAATTATGGCAAGCAAGACTATTTTCAAATATTCTCCTAAACTGGGAAAGGAGTAATCCTTACATTTTTTAATGGAGAGTAGTTGTGGTTGTGTTATCGGCAGCTCCAGTAAATGGGGAGTAGATGTGGTTGTGTTATAGGCAGCTTGAGTAAATCTCGCTTCTCCTTTTTTGTCCCCAGTCCTCATTTCCAATGAATGATTTTTCTGACAAAGGGTGAAGAAAAAGCTGCTTTCCAGGTCGGTAATACTTCGTGAACAGTAGCCTGAGATGTCGGAAATTTTCTGTTTCTATGTCTATCCTTGTGGCCACGTCACAAGTAAGGGTGGTGGAGGTAAACGTTTTATCTGGGCTGACGTTACCCGCCTGATAGTCAGGGATCCGAACCTTGGATTAACCACAAAGGAGGCTGTCCTATCAGCAGGTGTAAAGTACTGAGACTGCTGTATTGCCATTTGGTGAATGGATTCTGGACCATGCAGTAGCTTCTGGTAGGGCCTCTCTATGCCATACTAGTGAGTACTTGATACGGCTTTACCTTATGTTCTACAAAAAAAAATTCCTCTCTTTCTCTCTCTTACTTTCCCTCTCTGTCCTACTCCACAAACCCCAAAAACTCAACATGAAATATCTAAAAAAAAAAAAAGCACGAATAAACCTAGAACCCCATCCTCCAACGTAGACCCCCACCACCATGTCTGCTTCTCCAGCATCAGGGGTCTACATTCGAACCTCTTTCTAAGCGAAACTGGCATAGGGCCGACTACTTCCCTAGATGAGTTCATAATAAAAGGATACTCTAACTTAACATCTAAATCTGACTCCAAGATTGCCATGGACATGGAATATGCGCCTACATTAAAGATGGCTTCCCGTGTGGTAGAGATATCTCCAGAGAAGACCCTAATTTACCTTATATGTGCTTCCGGGTTGCACTTGCTTACACCACCGTGTTCATATTTGCCCTCCATCGCCCCCACAATAGCGGGGTTACTGTCCTTAAGAGTATATCTGAGAAAATTGACCTCATCCTGTCTGCTCATCCTTCGGCTAACATTTACATTTGCAGTGACTTCAATGTCCATAATTTGGAATAGCTAACCTACTCAAATAAAACAAATGATGAAAGGGAGGTTCTGTCATGATTTTACCATTGTCTATGACCCCACTCAGATTGTTCACGAACCCACCGTGTGCCCGATACTACTGGTCAGTATGCAAGCCTTCTAGACCTTTTTCTCACAACTTCCCCTGAGCTATGTTCATGTTCCGTTCGATCTCCCCTGAGATCCTCCGACCACACAGTTGTAGCAGTTAAGATAAGAATGAAATACAATAAGTTTTCAAATGTACCTCTCCACCGTACTGCACATCGATACTCTATGGCTGACTGGGATAGCTTCCATACATTCATATCTGATCTACCTCTGTATTCCATGTTGAAAAAGGATGTGTCCTCTATAGTATCAGACCTGACCGAATGGTTAATTTTAGGCATAGACCGATTCATACTATCCAAAAAATTCCAACAAAAACCTGACAGCCAGCCATGGTTCTCCCCAGAATGTGCTGCTGCCATTGCGCACAGAAATCACTTTTTCCATAGCTACCAACGTAATAGATATACTGAGACTAAAACTGCTTTCAGGACTGCCAGCAACCACTGTAAAAGATTGA
Source organism: Euprymna scolopes (assembly GCF_053919585.1). Taxonomy (NCBI): domain Eukaryota; kingdom Metazoa; phylum Mollusca; class Cephalopoda; order Sepiida; family Sepiolidae; genus Euprymna; species Euprymna scolopes. Next base: position 54,210,085 of record NC_136510.1, on the reverse strand, counting down.
TAAAAATTCAAGAGAGCTATATGCTCAGTCCGTCAAATCCAAAGAAGCTGAGCAGACGCTTGGTTCCCACCAGTTTTGGCAAATAGTAAACAGGATCCTGAACAGATGCGTGCGTTCTATCCCAGCCATCATCAATGGATCTGGTCATCTCATCAGCATCAGACAAGGCCAAACTATTTGCCAAGAACTTTGCAGCTAACTCTATCTTCTGCGATGAAGGTCAGCAACTCCCCGTTTTTCCTCCTATAACACAGAACAAGATAGGTAACATACAAATATCTGTGCATGAGGTCGCCAAACCAAGCAAGAACCTTGATTCCAGTAAAGCAACTGGCCCAGACGGCATTCCAATTATAGTGTTGAAAAAGCTCCAACCAGAACTTGCCCCAATACTTACAAAACTGTTTAAGCGTTGCCTTAAGGGGAAGTGCTTTCCAACACCCTGGAAAACCTCGTCAGTATGTCTTGTATTTAAGAACTCAGGTGATAAGTCATCTCCCTCTCAGTACAGACGAATAAGTCTCTTGTGTGTCATGAGTAAGTTACTGGAATCCATATTAAATAAAGAAGTAGTCAACCACCTCAGCAGAAATAACCTCCTTAGTGACATGCAATATGGTTTCCGCTCTGCTAGATCAACAGCTGATGTGCTAACAGTTATATCCCATAGGATTAGTGAATCTCTCGACAAAGGCTTTCTTTCTAGGGCAATTGCTCTTGACATATCAAAGGCCTTCGATAAGATTTGGCATAAGGGCCTACTTCACAATATTTCCAGCTACGGTATAACTGGAAATGTTTTCTCAATCATTAAATCATTTCTCTCTGATAGTCTCATAAGAGTAGTGATTGATAGGCAGCAATCAGAGGCCCACAGTATTAATGCTGGAGTTCCCCAGGAACTCTCTTCCTGGTCTACATCAATGATCTCCCAAAACACATACTTAAATCATTCGTTGACATCTATGCTGATGACACCACCCTCTACGGCAACACATCAAAAGCCGTAAATGACAAAGCTCTCTATGATTCCTTCTCCTCTGATCTTGAGCGTGTTGTTCAGTCGGGGAAGAGATGGCTGGTTACTTTTAATGCATCTAAAACCAAGCTCCTAAATTTACTCATCTAGCATCAATTGGGGAGGCTTCCTGTTTTGACAAGCTCCTGGGTTTGACCTTTACCCCTGATTGAAATGGAACACGTATATAAAGTCTGTTGCCCGGGCCGCTGGGAAAATGGTGGGTTCCTTCTACCATTCCAGAAGATATCTCTCTACTGATGCAATTCTCTATCTCTATAAAAGCCAAGTACGTCCAAAGATGGAGTACTACTGCCACATCTGGGCTGGAGCTTCAAAAAACAGCCTATCCTGCCTTGACAGAGTACAAAATAGACTTCGTGGCTTAGTGGGGGATGCTCTCTTCTCTTCCCTGCAACCTCTCTCCCACAGAAGAGACGTTGTGAGCCTGTCTTTGTTTCATCGTTATTTCCATGGCCAGTGCTCGTCCTAACTCCAATCTCTGGTTCCTCTTCGCCAATCCTTAATGATAAACACCCGTCTAGCTTAACCCACTGTCAGTAATTTTCCCCACTCTTTATCTGTGCCTAAATCAAAACGTATATTCCATGAACATAGCTTCTTTCTGAGAAGTACACGCCTGTGGAATTCTCTTCCGTTTGCCTGTTCCCATCTGACTACAACTTGGATGTCTTCAAGTCCAACATAAACAAATTCTTGACTAATCGCCCCCTTAGGTAAGACACTTTATCAAATCTCCAATACCAACTATTACTACGATATTATCCCATTGATTATTGTACACAAAATAACCCTTTCTCCGAATGGCTTCCGGGCCTTGATAAGTGGTTATCCCCATGTAAAAAAATGACTTTGGTGCATGAGCTTGAGTTCCTTCATCAATAATCGAAACTGAAACTAAAATTTATGAAGAATTCTTGATAAAATTATTTATTAAAAAAATGGATCACTGGAGTTCCATCAGCTATAAACGAAATCGAAACCAAAACGTATAAAGAATTCTTGGTAAAATCATTTATATAAAAAAATAAATTCAGGAAAACTCGTACTCGGGAAACTCGTACCCGGAAAACTCGTACCCGTTCTTGAAGGAGATACTTTTTTAAGATATTATACCCCCCATGAAAGCTTTAAAAAATATCTTTACTTGTTTACTGTTGTTTAAAAAAAATTAAATTGATTTTTCTAAGTGTTCGTTTTCTACCAAGCTTTGTAATTTTTTAGTGGTTCAACTTATTTTAAGTAGTTTATTTAGTTAAAAAAAAAAATTAAACAAAAAAAAGTAATGTCGAGTGTTATTTTGGAACAAAAAATGTACGACATGAGAAAATTACGTTTTAGGAGTCTCGATAATCGCTCAAAAATAGAAAATTAAAGCGAATACTGAGGTAGATATAGTTTTAAAACGAGCCCCCCCCTCCAAAAGAAAATAAATGTGTATATTTTTAGGTAATGTCCAAGATCACTGATCGGAAAAAATCAAGCTACCGAAAGTGGATACGGTTGATTACTAACGAAACCGAACGGAAGACACGAAAAACGAAACCACATATTTATTTAAAAAATATTTAATTTTTGACATTTCGTGTGTTATTACTAAACAAACAATTAAAAAAAGAAAACACTTCGTGTAGTATTAAATAATAAAACAAATATTTTATTTAGAAAATTAATTTAGATTTAACACCTTTTATGTTCAGGAAACAACAAAAGGCGCTTGTGCAGTATGCGGACGGCGGCTATCTTTTCTTGCTGCGTTTAACTAAACTCTCACCAGGTGGCCCTTCTCGGTAAAAAAAAAAAAACATTTCAATTATTAATTTCTTGTTCATCCTTCAAACGTTGCTTTAATCCAAAAATAAAATGTTTAATTTATTTGTTCAAAACAAAAAGGAAAGCTATTTTACGTTTTAAAAATCCAACGTTGTTTTTATTACAAAATTGTTTTATTAGAATTATATTTTCTAATGCAGACTTTTAAATAATTGATTTTAGAATTATATATTGATAGATTTTTATACAATAAATCTTTTGGTTTTCAAATCTTTTTCTGTTCGGAAAAAACTTGTTTCTTACTTATTTGCTGCGTTATTTGACCAAGAAGAAATTGGAGTTATCGCCTCCTAATAATAGCCGCGGTTGGCATAGTGCAGAAATATCCCCTATATAACGTTTAAACGATACCTTCCCTTCCCGTGTTAAGAATTGCTTTCGAAATAATAACGTTATTACTTCAGCGCGGTACCAAAAATACATAAGTACCGTGTTTTTTGTTGTTGTTGTTTCATAATAACACAAGAATTGTTTAAACTAAATTAATTTTTCTAAATAAAATCATTACTTTTTTTGATAATACATAAGTGTTTTCTTTCTTATATTTTTGTTTCGTAATAATAACACAAAGAGTGTTTAAACTAAAGTATTTTTAACTAAATATATGGTTTCGTTTTTCTTGTCTTGACTCCGTGATCAAGTTTTTTTTTTTTTCAGACAAGAATTAAAAAAATATTTTTTAAAAATATTATTGACGTGCGTAGTCGACTTTAAAAACAATATCTCCTTCAAGAACAATCATAAACTGTGTTTTCAATCGATATTTATTCAATAAGGGACCAGTTTTCCTACCTAGTAAAAAGGAATGAGTTTTCCGGGTACGAATTTTCCGGCCACCAAAAAGAGATGACTTAATGCCATCAGCTATAATTTAAACCGAAGCCAAAACTTATGAAGAATCTCTGGTAAAATTATTTATAAGAAAATAAATGACTTGAGTGTCATCAGCTATAATCGAAACCGAAAGCAAAATTTATGAAGAATTCTTGGTAAAATTATTTATTATAAGAAATGGGAATCCATAATTAAACAATAGACACTGGATGTAATCTTGTCACACAAAATAAATAACACACAAGCTATCGTATTAATATATAATATTATTAAAATTCATAAAAACCACGCTCTTTTCCTACTACTAACCCTAAGTACGGGTGGCGATACAAAAATATAGCAATTACATGTGATTTTATGATTTTGCTGATCGGCCTTAAAATCAGTGGTAAAAATTACTTAACAGCTTAAAAAGTTATAATTTACCGAAATGGGATCAGTTTACATTATATTTATATGCACAACTAAACCTCTATTCTAAATTCTAAAATAACGTTTCGGTGTGCTCACACATAATCGCCTTAAAAAGTAGAATCTCATACGTTTTGGGTATTTTAAATGTAAATGAAAGTTTTTTCAAGTTAACAAACTTTTCAATGTTTGCTCTTCTAAACTTTTGATAAACTTGTGAGATTTTCATCTATATTTTCATTTGTGCCAAAAAACAAAATATTTCAAAGGATGTGGTGATCAGACAACACCAGCGCCATAAAAATTCCAATCATGTTAAATCTTTGATATTAAAGTGCAAAGTCTCTAATAATAACCCTAACCCTAACCCTAACCCGACGGCCATTAATCAAATAGGTGCGAAAAGCTTTTTTAAAATATGTGATATTGAATAGGCAAGTGAACTCTAGAATATTTACTTTACTTACAATAAAAACTAATAAAAAAAATTAATTTCGGTTTGGAGAGTCCAAAAAGGTGCCATAAAACTAAAATCATTTCAGAAGAAGCCTATGAAAACCACCCTAATGTACAGCTAGCGCCAACGACATTAACCCTCTCCCCCGCCCAGAGCATTTAAAACTTAATAATCATATGAACTCCCTCCAATGAGAGCACATAGACATTTTAGCGAATAGATGCGAAACGATTACAAAGGCAATAGGCAAGTTATAAATGATCAATAAATAAATTAAACTCTGTGAATCAATGTTAGATCTGTTGCCCCTTTTAGTCTTATGTTGTAAAAGAACAACTTCTAATAAAAAAAGAATTGTGCTTATTTCATTTTTATATTTTAAAATTGTAAAGAATCGGTTTGGAATCGGAGATTAAACTATAAATTTTTCGATTCTGATATCCCAAAAAGTTCCGATTTTTCCGAATCCCGATTCCGATTCCGATTAATCGTCCCAACACTAATACATATATACAGTATAACTTCTATAATTTGAACATCCGCTTCGTTCAAATTAGAGGCTGTTGTTCAAGTTTCGTGATAAAAAAAATGTGCTGCAGTTAATTTTAATTTTCTAAGAATTAAGAAATAGTAAATGAAATTCATTGCTATATGATACTTCAAGTATATATTAAGTTGAGTTTACGATATATTGCAAGTAAGATTTGTTAAATATTATTACCAGGAACTAAAGAAAATTGAAAATAAATTAAATCTACTCTTACTTGTTAAGTATTTATTACCTAAGTTATTATCTACAGAAATCATACATTTATGTAAAATACAGTTTGTTAAGTTATTCATTGAATGAGTCTCATTGCAGTTTCTATTTTCATCGATTGAGCTCTCGGGCGCTGCTATTGTATTCCATAAGCGATCACGAATATCTACAATTTCTTGGTTCTGTAGCTTCTTTATGATAATATGTCTTCGGAGTGACATTGCTTGCAAAACATAGTTGTCACTAAAGTAAGCACTTTTTTCGAGAAATTTTATCCGTCTCCATAGAGTTTTCTGCATCATCCCATGATATTGCTTCATCAGAGTGTTCTTGGTTATTTACATTAGGGTCAAGAGAATGGGAGCTGTCGCTAATTTCATCACCATTACTGCCTTCATCTTGTTGCACCCACATTTCAACATCATTTGCTTTAAGTGATTTAAGAACAGCGTGGTTGGTCGGTAACAGTTTGGTTTCAAGAATTTTTTCTAGATCAGATTTATTCTTTGATTCTTTCAGTTCAGAAGCCTTTGGCGCTGGACAAAATTTACCCCCATGCTTTTGTTAATATGCTTGCTTGATCTTGATTCCATGCATTTGCGAGAGAAAATATTGTGTCTTTGATAGTAAAATGGCGCTGAAAATCGCTTATACTCACGGTACTATTTATCATATTCATCATGAAATCATTTCTATAGAAACATTTTAAGTTCCAAATAATCCCTTGATCCATAGGTTGGATGAGAGAAATCACATTAGGTGGTAAGTAGCTCGCAAAAATATTCCCGCAAGATGATACTAGTTCTGACTCAGGAGTGTGTTCTCTACAATTGTTCAACATAAGCAAGCACTTTGAATCAGGTTTACCTAATTCAAGAAAACGCCTCTGGGCAACTGCCACAAATTCTTGCAGAAACCATTTTTTAAACAACTGTTGATTCATTCATCCATCTCGTGAAGAATAATAGAATACTGGCAAAGGCCAAACTCCTTTCAATGCTCGTATGTATCAGCAGACCGTTGTTCGCCTGAGATTGTTAATTGTCTTATACCATGTCTACTCTTAAAACTCCTAAGCCAGACTTCACTGAATTTTATATCTTCTGCGATATTCAAATCTTCCTTAAGAGATTTTGCTTTAGCAATTAACATGGGCGCAAATATTGCTACATCTTCATTCCGTTTTGCTACAAACCACTCATGCAATATTCTATCGAATTCAACTTGCTTTGGTCTGCGAAGAGTCCTTCTTTTGACATGTCGTTTATTTGGAGAGAAAGGAGCAGCCTTCAATATTTCCTCCTTTTTCTTTTTGATGAAAACAGTGTACTTCTTCCAATGATATAATCTCTCAATATAACGCTATTTTCAACTCCAGCATCTAATTTTTCTATAATTTGAAGTTTTTTCGAGTAAAGTCAGTGTCACTTGTTTTCTTTTAGAGTTGCAAGCCATTGTGATGGGTTGTTTTACACTATTTTAAATATAGCAATCTGAAAAACAAAAATTTACAGTTAAAGTAAATTAATTATCAATAGCTAATCTACATTAATTACATAGTACCAATATTAACATTTCTGCGCAATATCTGACTAAACCATGTAAACAGTTTTACTGCAACTCCGCATCAAATATGCTAATACAATTTCAATGACGAGATAGTTTAAGTTTAGAGAAAGTCCAAGTTTAGAAGAAGTCCAAATGAGAGGAAGCCCAACTTTAGAGGAAGTTCAAATTAAAGGAGTTTTACTGTATATATATATATATATATATATATATATATATATATATATATATATATATATATATATGATAAGAATAAAATAGAGAAATAAAAAGGAACAAACCGAGTTATGTGTTCACCAACATTTCGTCTTTATTTCCAGACTTCTTCTGGATGAATGAGATTAAGAAACAAAAACACTAAATGTTTCATGTGCAGTGTGATGCTGTTCTATTTCGGAAACGGAATGTGCAGTGTGATGCTGTTCTATTTCGGAAACGGAAAAAGACGTTGGAAATTTAAAAAAGGAGAGGAGCTTGCGTTGTTAAAGAGAGGGGGATCTATCTTTAATAACGTTATATAGTCGTTAATATGTTTTTAAAAGATATGAACGCAGTTAATATTTTTCTTGAAAGAATATGTCTTTTAAAATACAACTATAGGTTTGTAACAGAAATGAAATGAGTGTAGTTTTGTTATGCAATTTATTGATTGAGATTATATGTATTAATTATTGCAGGGGGCGTTTCTATGATGTGAGAAGGTTAACCTGTGTCTACAATTAAATTATGTTCTTTTAATAAAAGTTTACTCACTAATGGCGCTACATTATAGAAACCTGCACGTTGTTTAATTTTGCTTGAATTTGCGATAAGCGCCGATTCAAGAAGTCTCCAGCGCGGTTTATTTGAAATAAATTCAACTATTTTTGCTTGTTTAAAGTCAAAGGTGTGATTATGCTGCAATGAATGAGAGAATAATGCACTTAGAAAATTGCTATTTTTTAAATCTCTTTTCTGTTCATTGAGCCTTTTGTCTAACAGTTTCCAAGGACGGCATATACACTATTTTTTTGCCAAAATTGCCATCATAGATACATTTATGAAACCCAGCGTAAGTTAGAAAAAAGGCTCAGTGAACATAAAAGAGATATAAAAAATAGCAATTCTTCAAGTGCATTATACTATCATTGAAAGACAAATTTATGGCCGTAAATTTATTTAAAAAAATTACCCCTTATGTCAAATCTCGAGTCTGTAGACTTAAAATTGAGTGTAGTTTAAAAAAAAAAAATTTTTAATCACATTTTCACCCCAAACAAGGCAAATTGCCACTTTGGTGTAGGGGGCTACTATCAGGGGCAACAACTACTGGGGTACTATGTAGGGATTTGGGCAGCAAGGTGTCGGTTCACGTTACACTTGAACTTCTGCACGTCAGTACTGTTGGGGAAGCAGAGTCCTGGAATGGAATTCCAAAGTCTAGCGGTTCTGGGGAAGAAACTATTGGAGTAGAAAGATCTTTTACATCTAGGGATCTCTACAGTGTGAGGGTGGGATTTAGCGGCCTGTCGGGTTTGTCGAGGGTGCTCACATCGTGGGGGCACAAGTGATTGCAGTTCGTCAGAGCATTCACCACTAAAATAATTGTAGAACAGGCAGAGGGATGCAACATTTCGTCGATGGGACAGAGGCTGAAGCTTAGATGCCAGTTCAGGGCCTATCAGGTTTGCGACTCTCTTTTGAACCTTGTCAAGGAGCGAGAGACTAGTAGCAGATGCACCAGCCCAAATGTGACAGCAATACTCCATACATGGGCGAATAGTGGCCTTATAGAGGTACAGGCTACTTTCGGGTGTTAGTAGTTGTCTAGCACGGTAAAGAGAGCCTACCTTTCTTGCAGCGGCCCTGGCAATGCCTTCAATGTAATTATTACAACTCATGTTTCCTGTGAACGTTAGGTCAAGGAGTTTGAAAGATGTACTCTCAGATAAACAGTCGTTGCCCATTGCTATAGGTGGTAGAGAGGGTTTCTTGTAGTTATTGAATGAAACTAGTTTAGTCTTGGCGGCATTGAACGTGACCAACCATTTTTGTCCCCATTCCACTACAGATTGGAGGTCTTCCTCTAGTGTTTCTGCCATTTTTTTAGAAATGTGTTCATTCGTCTTCCTGTCGTGCCTGCCATAGAGTGTAGTGTCATCAGCATATATACCCATCTCAGAGGCAATTTTTGTCGAGGAGGTCATTTATGAATATCAGGAACAATAGAGGTCCAAGGATAGACCCCTGGGGCACTCCCGCATTTATATCATATTGTTTAGATGTACGACCGTCGAGGACAACCTGGATTTTTCTCTTATCTAAGAAGGATTTAATTATGTTAAGTATTCTACCAGTGATACCGTATGATCTGATTTTCCTGAGGAGACCGTCATGCCATACCCTGTCAAAAGCCTTAGATATATCTAGAGCTACCGCTCTGCCCTCACCCGCTTTGTCCAGTGAATGGTATATTTGGTAGGGAAATGTACACACACATACACACACAGACACTTATATATATATATATATATATATATATATATATATATATATATATATATAGTAAGTTATAAAATATATATGGCAATTAAGCTACACAGAATATTCCGCGTTTCATCCACGCTAGGATTCATCAGGGTAATGCGAGGAGTTGTGGTAGTCTCTCGTTTTTATATACGCAAATTCTATTGAGTTTTTAGTTAACAATCAGCTTTCTAGTTCCCACCGCATCCTTCATAATCAGTCAATACAGGACAAAAGCTCAGTTGACCTCCGGTTCACCCCTTCCTTTGTGTGTTCTATTTTAGCGGGGAGCGTAGATATATAGCGTTCTAACTTATTTTAAACTATGTTAAATGTGATTTTATGTTAGTTTATATATATATATATATGATAAGTATATTTATGTTTATTTTCTATTGTTATTCTTAATTTTAAAGTTATTTTGTATCACTATCTTAGAGTAAAGTTTATTCTGTAAACACAGTTGTTCGCTATTTCCCCCCAACAGTTAAATAGATCTTGGGGTTCTGTAAAGTATGAGATAGGAAATTTGTCGTGAAGGCATAATCTACATGGATTGTTTAGGTCTCTAAGTGTGTGTGTTGTCTTACTATTTTCCATTCGACTACCGGCGAACGTCCGCTTTCTTTGAGTTCCCAGTATTTGTTTGCTGGAGTTGTTTTCATTCTGTGTTTTTTTTTATTTTTGAATCTACTTTTGTGGTCATAATATCGGGTTTTGAAATCTAAGGAAGTCATACCTACGTAATATTTCTTGCTATTCGGCTTTTCTTTCGCAAATATTTCGGCCTGGTAAACTATGCTTTTGGTTAAACATTTATTTTGAAGTGGGCAAAGTGTGCTGGATCTGCAGTTGCATTTATCTTGTTCGTTATTAGTGTTTTTATTTTTATTCCTAGTATGTTTGCCGTTGTCCGGAGTTGGTTTATTATTATTATTATTATTATTATTATTATTATTATTATTATTATTATTATTTCCTACATATGTGTCCTTTGTGTTAGTTTTATTTTTGTCATGAGGTCCACTTTTTATTGTTTCTTTTTTTTCATTGCTTTTATTTAATATTTTGTTATTATGTGCTTTAATTATCATCCCTAAATTTTCACAGCAGCTGTATGATAACTTTAGTTTATTTTTATTGAAAATTTTGTGTAAGAGATTGATTACAGGGAAGTGCTTTTCGATGAGATCTAGACATTTCTTGCCAAGTTTTGCTTTTAACACTTGATTGTATGGCGCCGTATACCAGATTATATTTCTTTTTCTTCTATTTTTAATTTTATTATAGTTATTGGTGTTTTGTGGTTTATATATGATATCACTATTTTTGTATCCACTATTTTTTAGGGTTGTTTCGTAAATATTCATTGACCTGTTAAATACATTTTCATCGCTTGAGTTATTGCTGAGTCTACTTACGATCGAGTTAGGAATCTGTTTTATTATTGATGGTGGGTGATTGGACTTAGGTTTTACGTATATTGGCTTAGCGTTATCTTTTAAGTAGGGTTCATATGTGTTTTTATCTTTTTTTTTTATTACATTTTCACCCCAAACAAGGCAAATTGCCACTTTGGTCTAGGGGGCTACTATCAGGGGCAACAACTACTGGGGTACTATATAGGGATTTGGGCAGCAAGGTGTCGGTTCACGTTACACTTGAACTTCTGCACGTCAGTACTGTTGGGGAAGCAGGGACCTGGTCCAGAGTCTAGCGGTTCTGGTGAAGAAACTATTGGAGTAGAAAGATCTTTTACATCTAGGGATCTCTACAGTGTGAGGGTGGGATTTAGCAGCCTGTCGGGTTTGTCGAGGGTGCACACGTCGTGGGGGCACAAGTGCTTGCAGTTCGTCAGAGCACTCACCACTAAAATACTTGTAGAAAAGGCAGAGGGATGCAACATTTCGTCGATGGGACAGAGGCTGAAGCTTAGATGCCAGTTCAGGGCCTATCAGGTTTGCGACTCTCTTTTGAACCTTGTCAAGGAGCGAGAGACTAGTAGCAGATGAACCAGCCCAGATGTGACAGCAATACTCCATACATGGGCGAATGGTGGCCTTATAGAGGTACAGGCTACTTTCGGGTGTTAGTAGTTGTCTAGCACGGTAGAGAGAGCCTACCTTTCTTGCAGCGGCCCTGGCAATGCCTTCAATGTAATTGTTCCAACTCATGTTTCCTGTGAACGTTAGGCCAAGGAGTTTGAAAGATGGACTCTCAGATAAAGAGTCGTTGGCCATTGCTATGGGTGGTAGAGAGGGTTTCTTGTAATTATTGAATGAAACTAGTTTAGTCTTGGCAGCATTGAACGCGACCAACCACTTTTGTCCCCATTCCACTACAGATTGGAGGTCTTCCTCTAGTGTTTCTGCCATTTCTTTAGAAATGTGTTCATTCGTCTTCCTGTCGTGCCTGCCATAGAGTGCAGTGTCATCAGCATATATACCCATCTCAGAGGCAATGTTGTCGGGGAGGTCATTTATGAATATCAGGAACAATAGAGGTCCAATGATAGACCCCTGGGGCACTCCCGCATTTATATCATATTGTTTAGATGTACGACCGTCGAGGACAACCTGGATTTTTCTCTTATCTAAGAAGGATTTAATTATGTTAAGTATTCTACCAGTGATACCGTATGATCTGATTTTCCTGAGGAGACCGTCATGCCATACCCTGTCAAAAGCCTTAGATATATCTAGAGCTACCGCTCTGCCCTCCCCCGCGTTGTCCAGTGAATGGTATATACGTTCAGAGATCACAGTTAGGATGTCTGCTGGCGAACGGGCTTGTCTAAATCCATATTGTTTGTCAGTTAGTAGTTTAGCATCTGTAAGATGATGGACTAGAGCATGGTTAATTATGGTCTCAAATATTTTGGCAAAAAGTGAGAGGAGGCTAATGGGGCGATAATTTGATGGGTCTGTCCTTTCGCCAGAATTCTTGAATACTGGTACAACAGAAGCAGTTTTCCAACAGACCGGAAAGCAAGCTTCATTAAGGCATTTGTTGTAGAGTTTGGAGAGAACTGAAGCTACTTCGGCTGAGCACTTTTTTAATAGCACATCTGGGATAAGATCGGCTCCACATGCTTTTGAGGTATCAAGGTTTTTTATGATAGCATGCACCTGAGCAGGGGTGATTTTCAGATCGTCTAGTGTGGCGTCTGTCCGCATAGGAAAGTCAGGTAGGGGGTGGTTGGAAGGGTCCAGTGTGGAGTTTGAGGCAAACCGACTGGCAAGCATGTTAGCCTTGTCGGTTGCCGAGGAGACAACCTCGTCATTTTTGGTTAGTGGGGGAATTGTTGATTGCCCATTATTTACTACACTGTTGTAGATTTTCCAGAACTCTCGAGTTCCTAGTTTTTGTGCTTCGATGCGTTTTTTGGTGGTTTCCGTAAATTCTCTCTTAGCTGTCGCTATTTCTTTCTTAACGTTATTTCTAGCTTCTATATACTTCAGTCTGTTTGAACTGGACTTATGTCGGTTAAACCTACGGTATGCATGTTGCTTTTGAGCAATGGCAGTTGCACAAGTCGACGTAAACCATTGGGGAGAGTGGGGCTTACTATAAAATTTCCGCATGGGAACATGCGCTTCGATTGCAGTTTTGAACCAGTCAGTGGTCTCGTTTGCACATTGTTCAGCAGGGAGAGAGAATATATTTTTCCATGGAGCATCTCTAATTAGTTCCCTGATGGCTTCCCAGTCAGCCTTATTATAATATCTCGTTGTTTTGAGCACTGGCTCTTCAGTTTTGGGTCTAGAGTTTAGGGCGATTTCAACCATTATCACTGCATGATCAGCGTTCCCGAGTGGGCTGTGGGCCTTCGTTATGCAGTCATCGGGAACTGTGGTCAAAAACAGATCTAGAAGTGATGCGTGTTGTTCTTCCTGGTCAGGGAAACGGGTTGGAAACGTAACAATTTGTGATAGGGAGTGAGATATAGCGAAGCTATGGGTTGTGCTGCCCGCTGCATCTGTGTGAGTAGAGGAACCAAGCCAGTTTTTGTGGTGGACATTAAAGTCACCAAACACATGTATTTGTGCGCTAGTGTCGAGGGTCAGTGCCGTGTCTATGCTGTCAGATACTTTGTTTATTATGGAGCAGTCCTGAGTCGAGGGAGAGCGGTAGAGAAAATAATAGTAGCTAATATTGTGTTGCATGTTTAGTCTAAAGCACATAAAGGCTTGATCATCTGTTTCTAGGTTTGTTTCTCTAGTCAAGGGAAGGGTATTACGAATGTAAACTCCAAGTCCGTGCATATGTCTGTCAGAGTCCTTACGGCCTAAATTTGACGTGATATCCAGGAAGTTTGTTATTTTTATGTTACTTTTAGGCCTAATTTTTTTCATTTCATTGTGTATGATTTTCTTAAAGTTATCTCCCTTGACTTTGTTGGAGTATTTTATTATAGCTAGTCCACCATCTCTATATAGGCTGATATCCGTAGTATCAAATATGCTTGTGAGGGTATATAGAATGAATAATCCCATAACATCTGATGCCTCTGTAGAATCCCTGGCACCCATCGCCAAATCAAACGAATTTATCATTTTAGTTTGTATCCATTGGTTATTGTTATTTACTACAACTGATTTTCTACATTTTTTTTTAATAATGTGGCTTTCTTCTGAGTATATATCAGTGTATGTCTCAGCAAATTCTAGAGCAATTTTGAAAAGTTCTTCGGATATTGAAAGATAAAAGTCTATGATGTCGAATTGTATAAACGTACATTTATTTTTCTATTCTATATTTTTAAACCAAGTGATTGCTTCGGCAGTATTTGCCGACTGGTTTAATTCTAGGTCTTGTTTGATTTGTTTGTTTACTTTAGAATGTATTGCTTTGCTAATTCTTCCTATTTCTGGTTTAGTTGGGTTTATCAAGCGAGTTCTGGGGTTATTATTGAAGTCACAGTTGTGGTCTTTGAGCAGAATGTATGCCTCTCTATGTTTCAATTTGCCAACTTTATCGCTATTTTTTAATTTATCGGTGATTTGTTTACTTTCAGTATTTATTATATCTATGTAGTCACATTTGTTTGTATCCATTTTTTTGTAGGTTTTTGTAATGAAATAGTCAAATATATATATATATATATATATATATATATATATATATATATATATATATATATATACGGAACTCGCCCATTTTACACGAGTATATAGTCGGCGCCGATATGCTTTCTTCCATTCAAAAACAAAGTTCCTCTCGACAAGGCAAATAAATATTGGTTATGAATAGTAAACAACTGCAAATGGAATAAATAAATGCGTTGCTGGTCAAACTATGGTGAAACGAGAATGCAGATCTTTGATATTTTACAGTAGCTATTTGAGTGTTTGGCGTTACAGAGAATTTAATCTGAATTCTCTTATAATAGGCGCCAAATTTTATAGTAAATTTCACGTATATATAATTCCTCAGATACTCAGCAACGTGAATCTATCAGTAGGAATGTGCGACGCAGACATCTTTATGTGTGTGGGTGTTTGTGTGTGGGGACGCATATTAGATACACATTAACTTCTCGACTTGCGAGCTGAAATCAAAGTGAAGTATCTGTTTCATACTGGTCGGTGAAAATGGAAATACTTATAGAGTTAACATTATACACGCCCCTGAAGTAGTTATGTCAGCAT
Source organism: Euprymna scolopes (assembly GCF_053919585.1). Lineage (NCBI taxonomy): Eukaryota > Metazoa > Mollusca > Cephalopoda > Sepiida > Sepiolidae > Euprymna > Euprymna scolopes. The sequence goes on along the minus strand of NC_136510.1, from coordinate 54,195,029 downwards.
CCGGCAAATCCAAATTCATCGCTAATGAATCTACATTTAACTCCAACCTGTGTGATAAGTACTGCTTGCCACGAGACTAAAAAATACTTTGTACGATCTCGATTTTTGTAGAACTAAAATATTCATATAAAATCATAGAATTACATCAGTAATTTATTTTTCCATTTTTATTATATTACTTACGACTTCCCCATTGTTGACGTTGTCGAATTCATTTCAAACTCTATGAATTAGTTGTCTGACTATTTGTTTTCACTTTTCTCATCGCCACTTTTAATAGTTTTATGTAAGCAAAAAATGTCACGTGTTTTACTCGCTAATTTTTGCATGATAAGATGGAATTGTATATACATACACACAAATAAATACACATTAATCTGTTTTATAGAATATTGGGACGGTAGATATATATATATATATATATATATATATATATATATATATATATATATATGTGTGTGTGTGTGTGTGTGTGTGTATGTATTTCATGCCGCTTTTATTATTGTCTTTACTCCCTTTTTCTAATACTCTCTGCATGTATCTTTATATAATAACTCTTTCTTTTACACACACACACACACATATTCTCTTCCTCTCTTGTTCTGTGTAATCTATCCAAACTGTTTTCCGTATTCTCTGAATTACTTTGAAATCACGCAACGTCGATACCCTTTCTTGCTCTTTCTGCTATTTTCTTGCAATTCTAGAAAATCGGCACTTATCTAAATAATTTTTTTCCTTCTGACTTTACTAAACTTTTCTAGAATTTTTTTTTTAAATTGAAAGCAAGGAGAGGGAAATGCTTAGCTCTTGCTTTTCAGTTATTGCCTTCTTTTTCTCTTTCCTTACATTTTTTTATCTCTGTCTTTACCTGTTTTACTCCCCTCTCGAATCTATTTCCAAAATAAGCAAAGAAATCATAAAGAATCATTTATTGCGGTCGCCAGGCACGAGTGTTGGGTAAAAGCCCAAATCAATACGATTTTTTATAGTCCAATGACTTTCAAAACTTCGAACGTGATAATGCTTTTAAATATTACGATCGAGATGCTAGGCAGGAGGCATAGCTGTTCAGAGATTTTTTACTCTCTCTCTCTCTCCCTCCCTCCCTCTCTGTCTCTTTCTCTGTCTATCGAACTCTGTTAAATTTTTACTAGGGCTTTCTAGATACATAAATACGCATTGCAATTACTTACATATTTTTACATCAAGTAAATGGGCGTGCAAGAAGATGTGCTGGGGATGTGTCAAATATTGATAGAACGGAACGTAATATGTAAATGGCAAAAAAGATGATTGATTTAACAAATGTTAACAAATGCCAACCAATAAACGACACCGGGTGGAATCAAAGCGTAATGATATTCGTATTTTTTTTTTTTTTTTTTTTTGCATCTTAAGTCAAGATTACTCATGTTTTTATTTTATTGCCTCGTTTACTTAACTTCATCTTTTGTTTATATTATCTCATTAATTTGATTTGTTTTTATGTGTTGAATAGAGCTTAGTCAATGTGCTCCGTTACGCCAGCTGATTTTCGGATATCCTGAAAAGGAATATCGCACGGAAAATTAGCACAGACAAATACTTTTCGAGATATAACTACCTGTATTTTGAAATGTAAATCACTGGCGGCCATGTTTGAACAGGCGGTATATAAAAGCGGCAAACACTCAGTTTTCTTTCTCACATGAGGAGGAAGGGGGTGTTTATTCTAAAAGCCATACTTAACATGGGGAGGTTAGGGGTATTTGTTCCGAAAACCGTTCTTAACATGGGAGGTTGGGGTGTTTATTCCGAAAGTCGTTTTTAAATGGGGAGGTTGGGGGTGTTTATTCCGAAAGCCGTTCTAAACATGGGGAGATTAGGAGGTGTTTATTTCGAAAGCCGTTCTTAACATGGGGAGATTAGGAGGTGTTTATTTCGAAGGGCATTTTCTTATTTTCAACCTCCCCAATGTTACGAATGGCTTCTGGAATAAACAGGTAGGACAATCAATGCACATCGACCGAATTTTCTTGAACTTGAATTCTTGAAAGTAATTTTGGGGTGGAATTAGCTAGAAATGACGTTGAATAAAAGTTTGCATTTCGTAAACTTAACTTCTCAGTTCGTCTACGCACTGAACCATTTCATTGAAACAACAAAGATGGTGGCAAATTAAAACTACTAAAAATAACATTGCATAATACAGGTATGTATATCTCGAAATAATCGCTGCGATAATTTTCCCTGTGATATTCGTTTTCAGCATACCCGATAGTAATCATGTTTTTAAAAAATGTTGAGGCGTCTTCAGCTGGCGTAACGGAGCACACTGGCCTAGAGTTTTTAGTTATTATATTTTTGTTTAAATTAGGTCAGCCAGGAGTTGATGTTGGTATTACATTGAAGAACTGGGTATCTCGGCTTTAAGGTGTCATTATTGATGGGCTATATGGGAGAACATTGTGAATTGAGTTGATCGTTATTGTTGGAAGAGATTAATTAAGCCTGCTCTCCGTTGGTCAAGTCAGCAGGACATCTAATGAAACTTCCTGATTTATGAATAAAGGATTTCCATATTTGGCAATTGAAATTATTTAGAATTAAATGCACATTTTCATGAACTTTTCAATATGAATCTAAATAATTTTATGCTGACTCTGGCTTAGGCCAGATTCAGAAAAGGTGTACTTCAGCAGGTAACTTTAAAACTGTGCTGACAAATGCATTCTTCCTGTTTACGGATATACTTGTAAAATATGCAGTTTTTAAATTTTTTATTTGCCTTCTTTTAATTTAAAATAAATTACTATATTAATAAAATTATAAGTAGAAAAGGTTAATATTTTAGTGAGAGAAGTTTAAGGACAGATAACTTTTTCTTATTCTGTGTAAGAATGTCAGTCTGTGGAATTCAAAACTGCAGAGCTGCTTACTAGCTGAGTACAACATGGACGTTTTAAAATGCAATGTTCACATATTGTTTTGGGGCCCTTCTTTTAAATAATAAAATTCTGTTTATCAATTATCATCGCTAATCCTCAAGGTCACGGTCTCACCGTTTACCCGGCAAACCAGCAAGCCTTATTCTCTAGTTACCTTGGTGCTTTGATAGGAGATGATGCATTAGAACAAAATAAGAAAAGAATTGCTTTGAAATTGTTAATTTGAACAATCTCCGTAGGCGGTTTACATAATGACTGTAAAGTATTATTCTAATTGAAGACTATATCCTCGTTTAATTCAATGAATTTAGCAACGCTGAACTTGGTCACTATCATATGGGTAATAATTTGGTAATAATGAGTGTCGTAAATTTGAAAGTCGAAGTGATTGTAAACTTGAGAGAAAGTATTAATGAATGGTAATATAGAATGTTGGGCAACTAGCATAAAAAGAGAAAACTGCATTCCTTCTGTTTTTTTGTTTTTTTACGATATGCGACTTAAATAACGATAAAAAGAAATGCGGTTATCTATTGTCACTCCAGAAAAGGATATCAATCACTGAACATTGAATATTAATAGAAATAATATAAGGAATTCTGCATTTTTCGGATATTCCTTGATATCACTGTTTCCTGAGACCATGGAATTTTCCCCCGACAAATAGTAAAACTGTCATATAACGTTTCCTTTTCTCTTCTATAAAGTCTAGTCTAAACGGGGTGGAGGAGGAACATATAGAACCAGATATAATGAATATACATAGCTGTTTACAATACGGTGGTATTCTCACGTTTGTTTCTCACTTTCCCTTTTTGTCTTGCACCTTCTGTGATGAGACAAGTTGTTCTCATTTGGGAACAGTTCGCTTCGTATTAACTGCGGACATTATCTGTGGATATGATGCTTGTGTCGAATATCGATACGACTCATTGAATTGCACAAAGTCGTCAATGTTTGGTTGAATAGATGCCGTTAAAATATTTATGTCACTGGAAATGAAGTCAACAACAAAAATAGACGAGTTGCTCTCGTAAAACGTATCAGCAGATATATAAACGTATCATTCGCACAAAAAATAGAAGTCGTAGTCATTCTGAAGATAATTTTAACAGCTCGTTAAATTTAGTCTCATTGTGGAAACAAAAGAATCATTTTTTTCTTGGTGTCTTACAAAGGAACAAGTCTATACATTTTGTCTATTTTGGAAAAGTACTTTTATTGTGTGTGTATTTCTCTTTTTACTTTTTATTTTCTATTTGAAATAGTAATAGAAATTTTGGACTACCGTTACTTCTTTTATTTCACCATTTCTTTTATTTTCTATTATATAAAAAAGTATCTGTTATTGTGTAACTGGGGGTGATTAGCTAAAATTAAAAAACTACAAAACATACACTCATAAGCATTATACATTAAGTATCACCTGGCAAAATATTTGTAACGAATATTGTAAATTATTGTAGTATACATCAAGAGAAAATTGATGAATGTGTGGTCAAACATGGATGTGTTCTATGCGGGAAAGTTTATTGCTTTTACCGTTATTGGAAATGGTTTGTGAAAAATATTCTAATTGTGTAAATACGACGTTCGAAAGGTTACTGCGATTAATGAACACTTTTTCTTTCTTTTTCTTTCTTTCTTTCATTCTCTTTATATTTTACGATTTTTCTTCTATCTGTTATAGTTCACTTGAGAGTGACATTCCGAGGTATAAAATATTAAAAAAATAAAAATAAAACTGAAACAATGGATGGATGTTAAAAAAGTATTTTCATTCCACGCAAATGGATCAAAAGTTATTCCACACATTGCATCGGTATGATGACTGAACATTTATTACCTGAAAGTTTCATCTCTCTATTGAAGGGAGTGACGTGTGAGACTCTAAGAAACATATCCTGTCACGAACGTGCGTCAGAAGCAGAGATGCATCATTGACTCCATTAATGCAGAAACAAATGAATCGACTAACATTTACCGGTACCTGTTGAACGTTTACAAAGCCTATGCAGTTGATGCCAGCAAAGTTAGGAGATAGGTTCGTCGATTTCAGAGTAGTGACAGAGATATGAGTGACAAAGCGCGCTCCGAACTTTTATGGTCAAGGCATCGAAAGACGCTGGTATAAATGTATTGATTAAATTCTGAAGCTGGTATAAATGTATTGATTAAATTCTGAAGCTGGTATAAATGTATTGATTAAATTCTGAAGCTGGTATAAATGTATTGATTAAATTCTGAAGCTGGTATAAATGTATTGATTAAATTCTGAAGCTGGTATAAATGTATTGATTAAATTCTGAAGCTGGTATAAATGTATTGATTAAATTCTGAAGCTGGTATAAATGTATTGATTAAATTCTGAAGCTGGTATAAATGTATTGATTAAATTCTGGAGCTGGTATAAATGTATTGATTAAATTCTGAAGCTGGTATAAATGTATTGATTAAATTCTGAAGCTGGTATAAATGTATTGATTAAATTCTGAAGCTGGTATAAATGCATTGATTAAATTCTGAAGCTAGTATAAATGTATTGATTAAATTCTGAAGCTGGTATAAATGTATTGATTAAATTCTGAAGCTGGTATAAATGTATTGATTAAATTCTGAAGCTGTTATAAATGTATTGATTAAATTCTGAAGCTGGTATAAATGTATTGATTAAATTCTGAAGCTGGTATAAATGTATTGATTAAATTCTGAAGCTGGTATAAATGTATTGATTAAATTCTGGATCTGGTATAAATGTATTGATTAAATTCTGAAGCTGGTATAAATGTATTGATTAAATTCTGAAGCTAGTATAAATGTATTGATTAAATTCTGAAGCTGGTATAAATGTATTGATTAAATTCTGAAGCTGGTATAAATGTATTGATTAAATTCTGAAGCTGGTATAAATGTATTGATTAAATTCTGAAGCTGGTATAAATGTATTGATTAAATTCTGAAGCTGGTATAAATGTATTGATTAAATTCTGAAGCTGGCATAAATGTATTGATTAAATTCTGAAGCTAGTGTAAGTGCATTGATTAAATTCTGAAGCTGGTATAAATGTATTGATTAAATTCTGAAGCTGGTATAAATGTATTGATTAAATTCTGAAGCTGGTATAAATGTATTGATTAAATTCTGAAGCTGTTATAAATGTATTGATTAAATTCTGAAGCTGGTATAAATGTATTGATTAAATTCTGAAGCTGGTATAAATGTATTGATTAAATTCTGAAGCTGGCATAAATGTATTGATTAAATTCTGAAGCTAGTGTAAATGCATTGATTAAATTCTGAAGCTGGTATAAGTTATTGATTAAAGTCTGGACAAAAAGTCGCTCATTCTGATAGTAGCACTCTCGCCTTTATCACTCTTCAACGTTTTAGTATTTTTGTTTAAAAATACGAGGCCTTACTTAAGATAATACAAGAGTTGTTACAAAAGTAACAACTCTCGTATTATCTTAATATAACTATATCTATACAAGGTTTTTAACGGAAGAAAACCCGAATTCTTGAGAAAAAATATATCCGGCATAATGTCCTCTAAAAGCTTTTCCTATATTCTGTTTCAGAACTACTGTTTTCCGATAAATCATTTCCTAGAATAAATAGTATATAATACTCGTTTAAAACAGTCCATTTATAATAGCGTTATCAATGAATCGTTTACAATAGTCGGTTACGGGAAAATCGTTTATACAAACATTCCACAATGAATCGTTTACAATACGTAACATGCGAATCGAAAAGCGTATGAATTAAATAAATTTAAAAAGTACTTAATGTAAATTTATTAAATTAGTGATTTGAATAAAATCCGTTCATTTATTTTTTCTATAATTAAATTTACAAAATCATGAAATAGACTTCATGGATGTTTTCTAGTCACATAACAGACTTGTTTGAAGGAATAAAAGTGTTTTAAGAAAAGAAAATATTGTGAAAAACAAATATAATACATACGTTCAATAAAAAAAAAAGAAAAGATATTAAATAAAAATAATGTTTCCTTGGTGATAGTGCTTCACTTATCAGATTGAAACACATTTGCTTCATTGTTTGAAATTAAATCAAAATCAATTCAAGCATCGCTTCAAGCAATCCAAGCATTTTAAAGTAAGCTCACGTCAAGATTTTCACAACTTTCCCATTCCGTATTTCTTTATTAATTCCATTGGCAGCAAAATGTCTACGACCATTGATATTTGCTGATTTCAGCGACAAAATTCCTTTACATTTAGGATTTTAATTTCCTTTCTTCTCATTTTTTGTCATAAGTTTTTGTCTTTATTTTTCTTTATTCTTTTGTTGTTTGTTTTATTGCTTTCAACAGTAAATATATTGACTTCTGTTGAAACATGCGTCATAGGAAATACCGTTCCTCAATTGGTATGCTACACTTCAGTTTCATTTGTCCCAATTCAGCTTCTGTCATACCTTAGGTTAGTCCGTCACGTACTAGTTTTAAATAATTGTATCACTAAACGCGGAAATTAAATGGATGCATCGTTCACGTTTTATTACGTTTTCCAATTTTTGTTCATTTACGTTTTGCTCTAAATGTAATTTACAACTTCTATTGTTTATTTCTCTTTATTTTACATTGTCATATTTTTATTTCCTTTTTTATGTCTGTCTGTTATGTGATGAATAAGTTTGGCATAGCATTTTCATCACTAGACATGTTGTATATTGTGATGTTATTGGGAACGAGATTTAATAGTTGAGTTTTTATCACCTATTTCGTGATGGACGTCAGTGTTAATCATCACTGCCAATGGGTTTGTCGAACTTGAAGTTAAAATTAGTAAGATAATTTCTTTCTAGCGAAATAAAATTATGTCGACTTGGAAATGAAAAAATCAATTCCATTATTTAAAGTAGCAGGTATTTTAGTATGGGTACCATATTAATTTGAAGGAGCAACGAGACGGAGAAATAGAACCGTTCATCTGTTTTGTTTAGAAACCAATAACTGACAATAACTGAAATATCCTTTCTTCTATTTCTGGCGACATAATCTCAATCAGGTTCCCTTATTGTATCTGTATTTCACGTTCAGATTATTTAACCACGCCAAAGTGTTGTCGTTGGACAATTCTAAACATGCAAGTAAACAAAAATAAATTTTATTGAAAACTACTAAATGCGCCAACGATTTACCAAATATGGCTTTCTCATTTAATAGATACATTATAAGAATGGCTTTCTTATTACGTAGAACAATATTTTCTGATTCAGAGAAAATGAAAGAATAAAATATATCAAAATAAACGAAAAATGTCAACTATGATGGAAACCACGTGCTCCCGACTAGAACTTTGTTATGTGATATACTTTTCCTGATGACACGGTATTCAATGAAAAAACGGGTTTGTCACTAGGTTTTATCATATAGTAAAATGTTCTTCAACAACATCATTTTCAATACTTACCTCAGAAAAAATATGCTCGACACTTGAACCCTGTAACAGAGTATACTTTTCTCCAAGTACGTAATTTTTTATATCAATTTCAAGCACCAATTATCTTAACCTTTCGAGTTTTAAAATGCATTTTGTCGACGTATATTACACTCATATTTTATGGTTAGCGACGCAGATCGGTCACATGTAGTCAATAGTTTCGTTCCAGTGTGTACTTTCTTACATCTATGTGATACACGCTAGGCAAAAGTTGGCTTTTTTATGGAAGCTATTTTCACCACTCCATACAGCTACTCATCAAAAATGGTATAAAACCACCAATATATAATCTAACTAAATCCGTCAAGTTCAAACGTAGAAAATATTTCCTCAAATATATCATCCTTACGAAACGTTGAAATAAATATGAAATGCGGATGAATATATATATATATATATATATATATATATATATATATATATATATATATATATATATTACAGTTTTTAAAAGGATAAGTAGAGCCATTAGAATTTGGGGGAAGATCGATGCAGGGAGAAAAAATAGACACTAAAAATTGTCAAAAGACTATTGGACAAAAATTTAAAAAAAAAACCCTCGAGATACCTTTCGTCCGACCCTTGTCAAGAGATCACGTCGGAAGCGATTAAAATAAAATACTTATGCGATTGAATATATATATATATATATATATATATATATATATGTGTGTGTGTGTGTGTGTGTGTGTGTGTGTGTGTGTGTGTGTGTAAATAATTTTTATTTTTCTTTCTCATCTCCTCTAATGTTAGAATATTATTTTCGTAATTTTCAGTTATAAGTTACCCTCACTTGGGGCGCTAACCCCGTTGGTGAGAGTGAGTGCTGTAATCAATCAAAACCTTTCCTCACCGAATGTCAGTTTACCTTGCCATTATTGATAACACTACGAGTGTAAATCAAACGGTGTGAGCGAATATAGGGTTTTCCTCCAAGGGTCCTGCCCCCGTTGATGGAAAATAACTTTATCATACCCACTTTTGCTCCATAATATCTCTTCTATCACTGTGTGTGTTAGAATATATATATATATATATATATATATATATATATATATATATATATATATATATTTAATTCAATTTTCACCCCAAACAAGGCATAGTGCCACTTTGAAGTAGCAAGTTACTATCGGGGACGTAAGTTGCAGGGATATAATGAAGGGAGATGAGTAGCAAGATGTCGGTTCACGTTACACTTGAACTTCTGCATGTCAGCACAGTTGGGAAACCAGAAGGGAGTTCCAAAGTCTAGCAGTTCTGGGGGGGGAACTATTGGAGTTAAAGGCTTTCTTGCACCTAGGGATCTCTATTGTGTAGGAGTGGGATTTGGCTGCTTGTAGGGTTTGTCGGGGGTATTTACGTCGAGGGTTGCAAGTGCTTGTAGTTCGTCAGAACAATCACCATTAAAATAGTTATAGAACAGGCAGAGAGATACATTTTGTCGATGGGACACAGGCGGAAGATAACAGTTCAGAATCTCTCAGGTTGCCGACTTTCTTTTGAACCCTGTCTAGGAGTGAGAGAGTAGTAGCAGATGCAGCAGCTCAAATGTGAAAACAGTACTCCATACATGGGCAATGGTGGCCTTATAGAGGTAAAGCATACTTTAAGGCGTAAGTAGCTTTCTAGCATGGTAGAGAGAGCCCAGCTTCTTCGCAGCAGCCTTGACAATGATCTCAATGTATCTGTTCCAATTCATGTTACATGTGAACCTTAAGCGGAGGAGTTTAAAGGAAGTATATTCAAGTAATGTTATTTGTCCATTGCTGTTGGTGGTAGAGAAGGTTTCTTGTAATTATTGAAGGAAACAAGCTTAGTCTTGGCAGCATTGAATGTGACCATCCATTTTTGTCCCCATTTCACTAAAGATTGGAGATCTTCCTTTAGTGTGTCTGCCATTTCCTTAGATATGTGTTCATTTGTCTTACTCTCGTGCCTGTTATAGAGCGTGGTATCATCAGCAAACATACCCATGTCAGAGACAATTTTATCAGGGACGTCATTTATGAATATTAGGAATAATAAAGGTCCTAGGATATACCCCTGAGGCACTCCCGCATTTATGTCATATTATTTAGATGTATGACCGTCGAGGACAACCTGGATTCTTTTCTTACTTAAGAAGGGTTTAATTACGTTATGTATTCTTCCAGTGATACCATATGATCTGATTTCCCTTAGAAGACCATCGTGCCATACCCTTTCAAATGCCTTAGATATATCGAGGGCTACCGATCTACCGTCCTTTGTCCAGTGAACGCTATATACGATTACATTTAGGATATCTGCTGCCAAGATCCATATTGATGGTCAGTCAGAAGTTTGGCAGCTGTAAGGTGGTAAACTAGAGCTTGATTAATTATGGTCTCAAATATTTTGGCGAAAAGCGGTAGAAGGCTAATGAGGCGATAATTAATGGGTCAGTTCCTTCGCCAGAATTTCTTTAAACTGGTACCACAGAAGCAATTTTCTAGCAGTGAGGAAGCCAAATTCGCTAAGGTATTTGTTGTAAAGTTCAGAGAAACTTGGAGCTGACTCAGCGGAGCATTTTTTAATAGCGCAGTCGGGATTAGATCGGGTCCATATGCCTTCGAGATGTCTAGTTTTTTTATGATATCATACACCTTAGAAGGGGTGATTTTCAGATCATCTAGTGTGGCGCATCTCCACAAAGAATCGGTCTATACCTACAATTACCCATTCTGTCAGGTCTGCTACCATAGAGGACGTATTCTTTTTAAATATGGATCGCAGAGGTAGATGTGATATAAATGTACGAAATCTATCTCGGTCAGCCATAGAATATCGATATACTCTACGATGGAGAGGTATGTCGGCGGACTTATTACATTGTATTTTTATCTAAACGGAGATAACCGAGTGGTTTTCACGTTCAGATTGAGTGGAGACAGAATGGAAGGCGAACATAGCTAAAGGCAAGTTTTGAGAAAAGTTCTAGGAGACTTGCATATTGACCATCAGTGTCAGGCACACGGGTGGGTTCGGGAAAAATCTGAGTTAGGTCATAAGCAATGGAGAAATCATGACAGACCTCCCTTCATCATGTGTCTTGTTTGAGTGGGGTAACCATTTCACATTGTGAACATTGAAGTCCTGAAAGCAGATTTAGTCCCAGTACATTTATTACACTAGAAGCAATGGAAAAAGTGATTTCTGTGCGCAATGGCATTGGAGAGAGCTACAGATGCTACATTTTTGTTGGAATTTTTTCGGGGATATGAAGTGGTCCATACATACAATTAACCATTCTGTCAGGTCTGATATTATAGAGGACACATTCTTTTTAAACATGAAGCACTGAGGTAGATCTTATATAAATGTCCGAAAGCTATACCAATTAGCCATAAAGCATCGATACACTGTACGATGGAAAGATACGTCTGATGACTTATTACATTTCATTTTTATCTTGATTGATACAACCGAGTGGTCGGAAGATCCCAGTAGAGACAGAAGAGATGGGCATAGAGCAGAGCAAGTTGGTAGAAAAAGGTCTAGGAGACTTGCATATTGACCGTCACTAGTGGGTTCGTGAACAATCTGAGTGAGGTCATAAGCAATGGAGAAAATCGTAACAGAACCTCCCCTCATCATCTGTCTTGTTTGAGTGGCTTACCATTCCACGTTATGAACATTGATATCTCCACAGACGTGAATGTTAGCCGAAGGATAAACAGGCAGGATGTGATCAATTTTCTCAGATATGCTCTTAAAGATAGTAACTCCACTGTTATGGGGGCGAGAGAAGGCAAATATAAATGCAGTGGTGTGAGCAAGTGCAATTCGAAAGCGCATATAAGGTAATTTTGGGTCTTCTCTGGTGATGTCCCTAGCACATGGTAAGCCATCTCTAATGTAGGCACATATTCCATGCCCATGTCTATCTTGGGGATCAGATTTGGATGTTAAAGAAAAATACCCTTTAATTACAACTCATATAGAGAAATAGTCGGTCCAATGCCAGTCTCGCTTAGGAAGAATAGGTCAGGTTTGGTTTCCCGCTGCTGCTAACGCAAAATTATGCTGACCTAGAATATAACTTTTTCTTCTCTGTTTGTCAGAAAAATCACTCGTTCCAAACGAGGATTGAGAGACAAATTAGGAGAAGCGAGAGTTATGGGAGCTGCCGCCAACGCATCAACAATGCATTATCTACTCTCCATTAAAAAAAGAAACTGATATAAGTACAACAGGAAAAATTATGGTGATAGGTTTCCCTCGCACTAACTGAAATATGGAAAAAATTAAGTTGACAAATTTAACGTCTGTAATTCTTGAGCAACTTCGCTAGAATTCCCTCGAGTTGTTCCTGACTTGATTTGATTAAACATCATCTACCTCTTCTGCTTACTTTGACACTAAACGGCGCATTTATTAGTATGTCTACTTTAGAAGAATACTAAAAATGGAATGGCGCCGGCATTTTTTTTTTTGTTTGTTTGTTTGTTTTTTTGGTGGGGGGGTCTAAAAGAAATGTAGGAAGACGTTGAATTCAAAATTGCAGAACGCGATTATTTTGAGGAAATTTAGTGAGCGAATTACAAGCCGCAAATTAACAACAATAACTAACTTTCAATAAGTTTTAACAATTGTGTTTAGCAGAGGTGTTCAGGGACAAGGTTGTAAGAAAAAAAATTCGTTAAATAAGTTTATTCATAAATGAAAGAAAAATTAATACATGACTGAAGGAAAAAAGATATTTTTAAAATATTTTTTAATGCTTACAAGAATTCACTTGACAAATTTGACGTCTGTAATTCTTGAAAAACTTGGTTAGAATTCCCTCGGTTCGTTCTCGACTTGATTGGAAATCATTTACCCCTTTTGCTTAATGCGACATTAGACGGTGCATTATTTAGTCTTGATAAGAATAATAAAAATAGAATGGCGTCGGTAGGCATTTTAGAGGGGTGTTCAGGGACAAGGGTTATAAGAAAAACAATTCGATAAATAAATTAATACATAAATGAAAAACAAATTAATACATGGCTTAAAGAAAAAAAAGACATTAAAAATATGTCACGTTCTTAAAAAATAGTACATGGGTTTTCACTGTAATCTAAAAAAAATAACTCTACAGCTAAACATTTGCTGATTTTTAAAAAATCGAAATCTAGAATTTAAATCAAAATCGGTAATTATGTACAAACGGAAATTTTTAGTCATTGTTAAAATACAATTAGTTGCATGTATATATATATATATATATATATATATATATATATATATATATATATATATATATACGAGCAAACAGTTAATAAAACATGTTAAAAACACTTTGAAATGAGTTAAAAACATATTTAATCTGAAAAGGAAACACTAGATAAGTTGATAATCCTTAATCCGCGGAGTTTCGAAGAAATACTTTCTTTCTCATCAGAGGGTAGGAATTAGCAAAATGCGGGATCGAATTTTGCATGCAAAAGTATTTGATGAAACAACAAGTAAGTCAAAGATCTTACTTGATAACAAAAAAAGTGAAGCAGAGGGAATATGGTATATATTATAAGCTCTATCTCCAATTTGGTTTTATCGAGCTTTTACATCTGGCTGAGATAACTTTATAAATATTAATTCTTTATTTTTTATAATATACTTTAATTTTACCTTCTTTGATCATTTTGGTAAATTTAATTGTAATTTTTATTTTATATATATATATATATATATATATATATATGTGTGTGTGTGGGGGGGGGTATAATGGATCAGAGACTAGTAAAAATGCAGGTTTTTGTGAATAAATCAATATTTATTGATTTATTCATATCGCAATTATAAAAGGACTTATTTTTGATATTCAAGATTAAATGTAAAAGCAATAAAAAGTCGATCGGCTGACTTTTATTAGATTTACTTCTAAACATATTTTTTAAAACGTCTTTTCTTCATAATTGCGATAATTAAATTTTTGTAATCTTCAAAAAACATGACATATGTATGTATGTATGTATGTATGTATGTATATATATACAAGTGACTTTATCTATGTGTGTGTGTGTATGCGGAACTGTCTACACCAAACTATACTGTCAATATCTGCATGTGTGTGAGAGTGTGAGTCTGTGCAGAATGGTCTTACCATACTACTCTCTCGAATTTTGGTGTACAGACTTAAGATTTGATATAAAGGATTGAGGCATGAGGAAAAAATTCGATTTGGTTTTCATCTTGACAAATTGGAAATTGGCAACCTTAAGATGACTGGATATTTATCACAGATGAGTGCGCAAATATGCATTTATATGTTTAAGACGGATAATTTGTAAAGCTCGATATGCATGTAGTCTTCACTTAGATAGTAGCGAATAATATTTTTGTTTTTTTACTACAGCTGACTGTAGTAATATTTAAAGTAATCTTTAGAATCACTATTATATATTGGTATATCTATATGATGATCAATAGAGAATTGACTCTATAACAATAAATATAATGCCTTCATACATTAACAAGGTCCTGGATATGACCTTAAACTATATCCAGTGGCGAGGCCCCAGCTTGCGGGCTTTGGGGAGTGTGGAGCCACCCTTCAATTGCCATTGCTCCCAGGTCCACTCTGACCCGGAGCGGTAGTACCTGTTAGGGTCCCAACTATGGGTTAAATAGAAACCGACTTGAAAACAACAAATATATTCTATTTAAAAAAAAAAATTCTTCAAAATCGTTGGAGTCGGCATTAAATAACCTGAAAAGGGTTGATATGCCGTAAAACAAAAGCAACCAACCAACCAACCAACCAACCAACCAACCAACCAATTCATACATTAATAAAATAAAAATACCAAGATATTTAAGCGTATTTTACGACCGGGCAACGATGGACGGCATTTTTATATACACTAGTTTTTATAATAACTAAATATACAGTAGTGCTTATTATAAAAATTACCGGAATTACCAAAATAAAAACTGCACAGTCATCCGTGTAAGTAAACAAGTGCGCCACCAGAATTCACCAACACAGCAATGATATTAATTATGACTGAAATATGCGGACAAATCATAAAATACCATTAACACTTTTAATGCGCAAAAACATTTTTAATGACGGGGGTTAACATGCAAATACAGAGAAAATCCTATTGAATACCGTTTGAAACTTTAATAAACAGAAAGCTAAAAAAGTGTTAAATATTCAAAGAAATGTATGTTGTGTTTCAAACTAATTTGATTTAATATGAGAAACTTTAATGGTGAAAATAATCTTTTATATAAATCTATTTGTATTCGGGAAAATGATGAAACGGCGAATTATTGGAACGAAAGAAAATATAAATCGGAAGGAAATGGACGAGTGAGCAGATCTTTTTTTATCTGTTAGCGAAGAAGGAAAATTAGCAAAGTTAACGATAGTAGTAGTAGTAGTAGTAGTAGTAATATTATTAGTAGTTGGAGGAGAAAGGAGGAGAAAGAGTAGAAAGTGAGAGATAAGAGAAAGAAGACGAAAAGTATCGTAATCAGACGACAGATATAAAAAAACTGAAAACACATTTGCACAAAATTGTACAAGAAAGGACATGCACGAAACATCAGAAAATAGTGTTACATTAAATTTACTTATAATAAAATATACGAAAGATACGTATGGAAAATATCGCTAAGCACTAAATACGCGGGATTTAATCCTGATAAACTACGACGAAAACATTTAATTTACACAAAACCATATACAAGAATAACATAATAAAAATTATGCATGTTTTTATTCGAAAACAACTATTTTATATTTAAGCATTATTATTGAATTCTATTATTACTGTCTATTTTCTCATCTTGTTTTTCTGCTTCCGGTTTCTTTCTGTTGTGAATCTCTATCTGCCATCGGAAACGGAAACTGTCAAACAGAGGTTGTTTTCACGCCAATCCGAACTGCATTTGTGTAATGGCTTCGTTGGTAGAATGCTGCAAATTGGATGATTTTACCTTCTACTCATCTTGACAACAACCGTTATATGAAGAATGACTTCGAGTACACAAGGGACGGAATAGACATTGTCAAACAAAGGATTTGTTCGTGAAAACATGGCGACAGGCGGGCAAATCTGAACATCAGGAATTGAACACACAAATACTTCATTAATTACCACCAGAAGAAGCAATACAATGGATTTGAGATTATTAGATTGCCTTCAGATACAGGGATATATTCAAAAAGTATAGACACTATACAACGTGCATGAACAATGAATAAAAACTCCCCTTCCTTCAAAACGTGTGTCCTTCAAAACGTGTGTTTTTCAAAACATGTGGAAAGTTTTCTCGTGGAAGATATATTTAGATCGATGACATTTTTTTTAATTATGAGAATATAATCTAAAATGAAACTGCATTTATTCAAGTAAAAATCAGCATGAAATAAAACGTTATTTTTTTTCGAAATATGAAAAACAGTAAATACTCAGATTTACATTACATTCGTAAAGACAGCAACAAAAAGCGAATAAGTTGTCTGCATAATTGACAATATACTGTCTTTCCCACTTGATCATGTTTATTTTTATATTCTATTTGGGTTATTTTGCTGCATTCCCTTATTATGTGGTTTATTATTTCGTCTCTTTGTCCGCGGAGTCTGCATTTGCTGTTTTCTTGTGTTTTGTTGACCTTTACTTTAATGCGGTTGGTTCTAATCGCGTTATCTTGTGCGCCTGTTATTAGAGATTCAGTTTCTCTGTTAAGGTTTCTTTTTTAGCCATGTCTTAGTGTTTTCCTCAGTCTGGTATATTGTTATCCTTATGAATCGTCTATGTAGTTGTTTCTTTTCATATTTTTCTCATCTTCACCGTTGTTTCTTCTGTTTCTGTTTTGTTTGTTTTTCAGTGTTTTTTTGCTGCAGTAATTATTCTTTCAGTGTTCTGCATTATGTATTTTTCTAATACTTTTCTTTGTGTTATTTACGCAGACTTTTATACTAACCATCCCTCTTCCACCGTCTTTTTTCACATAGAATCGGACAGTATCATCTTTTGAATGTAGTGCATTGGGCATTGCCTCAGTTCTTCTTTCGTTCATCCTATAAAAAGTCCAAAGTATCTTACAAAACACACTGCCCATTTGTTTATACCTTTAATTAGATTTCTTCTATATATTTTAATTTCGAGGAGTTTTCTTGTTCTGAGATATTCCTTTCCAATTTTCTTTTTCAGTTCTGATGGTTTGACGGTGTCTGCTTCCAGAACACCCAAATATTTGTAGATATCATGTTCACCTAGTACCCTCATCTCAGTTTGGTTGGATAGTAGCATACCTTCCGTTGCTTCCAGTTTTCCTCTTCTCGTGATCAGGAGTGCACACTTTTTCTTGCCGAATTCCATTCGGATATTCTGAATGAAGATTCTGGTTGTGCTAATTTGTGTCTCGAATTACGTCTTTATTTTTACAAATAACTTCAGGTAATCCATCTACATTAGGTGTTTCATTCTTTCATCTGTATTAGTGAACTTGTATCCGGCTCGGAATTTTCTTAGTATGTTGTCAAGGGGCATCTTAACTATAATGAATAATAGTGGTGAGAGAAAATCACCTTGGAAGATACCTATTTCTATTTTAATCTTCGTTATGTACTGTCAATTAGCCGTCAGTTTAAGTCTCCGTGTTTTCATTGCATTTTCTATTGAATTTATTATCTTGCTTATTATTTTGCACACTTTCAGGCATTCAATAATCCATGTTTGCGGTATTGTCATACGCTTTATTGTAGTCGATCTATGCTATTGCTAAGCTCTTTTTTCTACTTTTTATCTCCTTTCTTTGGTTTATGTATAATAGGTCATGTGTTCCTCTTTTTCCTTTTTGCCATCCTTTCTGTTCCTCAAGAAATAGTACGCGATTATGAAGGGACTGATGAATTTGTTTCCTCAGCTATGCTCTTAGCATTTCCACATTGTAGGTAAACATGTAATAGGCCTGTAATTACTGGAATGGCTCCTTTCTCTGCGTCTTTTTTCGCCAAAGTAGTTTTACTTTTGGTCATCCATTACTTTTGTGTTTCTATGATACATCTTTTCGAGTTCTAACTTAATCTGTCATGTGTTGTGATTTTGTTTTAAATCAACAGGCATGTATTCCGTTATGACCTGGTGCTCTCCAGTTTACAATTTTGTAGAGTTATATTGAGGA
Source organism: Euprymna scolopes (assembly GCF_053919585.1). NCBI lineage: Eukaryota > Metazoa > Mollusca > Cephalopoda > Sepiida > Sepiolidae > Euprymna > Euprymna scolopes. The sequence goes on along the minus strand of NC_136510.1, from coordinate 54,176,478 downwards.
TTTCTTTGCTGATTTGATTCTCTGTCCCTTCTTCGATTTGCTACATCTCTTCTTGCATGTTTCGACCATTTGGCATTTCTATTATGATCCTGTCGCTCCTTCCATATCTGGTTCCAGTACAGTTTTGTTTCTGTCGGTTCCGGTTGTTCTGTTCTCGTTCTTCCTCCGTTCACATTTTGATAAAACTGGCCTTCCTTGCTTTCAAAGGTCCTGGTTTGTTTGTACTGTCCAGTTTTGTATTTGTATCGTCTGAACTTCCCATTCTTTGCTGCTATTTTTTGCTTTAATTCTTCCTGTCTTTTCTTATTCACATTTCCATCCTCTTCTAATCGTTTTCTTTTTGTATATTGCTTTAGCTTCTTTCTTTGTTGATCTGAGTTTCCAGCCTCAATTTCTGGTTTTATCGGTCTATTTCCTTTCACCGTCTTTTCTTCTACTTTTAACTTTATACTTACTGTCTTGGTACCTGCGTAAACTAAAGTTTTGTTTCTTCTTCCCTAATAATTTGCATCATGTTTTCTACTTCTGTGTCATTCTCATTGAGTTCCGTTGTTTCACATATCTCGGTATCACTATTTAATGTGTTTATGTTTTGCTGGACATCTGTGCGTGGATTTTCCATGTGCGACATTCCAGTGAGGATCCTATATGCGTCTTTTCCATCATTTATCCTTTGCTGTATTTTGAGCAGTTCTAAGTTAGAAATCCACCGTCTTCTGAGAATAAGTCGTGCTTGGTCTGCAATTCTTTGTTCAATGTTATACCCCACAACGCTTTTATACGTTTCCGATATCCGTATTCTTTGGAATGGCTTCTATAATAGCATTCCATTATCAATCAATTCACTTTTCTCGTCATCTCTTCCTTTGGGTTTTTGGTTTTTGATGCTCAGTTTGGCTCCTCTGTATTTCGTTGGTATTCTGTTGACACCTGAAATTAAAGGGGATACTAACCTGCAGGGAAATGCACACAAACAGACAGATAGACAGACACACAGAGACATTTTCACTTTTATAGATATATAGATAGATATCGAGTTTACTATTCTTCTTCTTTTTCTTCTTTTTCTTCTTCTTCTTCTTCTTCTTCTTCTTATTATTATTATTATTATTATAACGCTTCCTTCCGCAAAAATTACTTACCTAAGTTATTGAGAAAAAGAGTAAGGGCAATGAATTAATCTTTTTCGTTTGACATTACTCGACCACAAACGGCAAAATATATAAAACTAGCAATATACGTGTGCTGGCGTTGTCCGTTAGAAGTATGACACAAAGCCGAAACAGATTCGGTAAAAGACACCCCTGAAAACAAATTAAACTACGGTTATAAATTGGGGCCAATTTCGGCTCTGGAAAATAGCGGACATTGGCGGTCGTGGCTTAAATATCTGGCTAGCGGAAGTATTAGCTGCCATTGTCAACACTGGTGGTTACTAGCGGTTAGTGCTGGTTTGGGGCAATTACTTACGGGTACTGGCGGGTACCGGCGTTGACTAAAGTAGATACGGACTGCTTTTGTAAGTGGCAGTTACTGGCGGCCATGATCAGTGTCGGTCTCTATTAGATTGTTCCTAACTGAAATCGTCTGTTTTCAACTGTCACGCATTATTAGGTATTGACATACACTGACTGTCACTAGATGACTGTGGCGAGCACTGACTGTCACTAGCGGTTAGTGCTGTTTTGAGGCGGTTACTGGGAGATATTAGCTGCCATTACAACTGTCACTGTTGGTTTTTGGCGTTCAGTGACGGCTATGATTAGTATCATCTCCCACTGGATTGTTTCGAAATTAAATTGTCTGTCTGCAATGGTGAGCACTGGTGGTTACTTGCGTTCAGTGGCGTTTGGACGCGGTTACTTGCGTTTTCTGGTTGAAAGTGAATCTTTGTACAACTATCGGTCATTATTGACCAGTCTGCTATGACCAGTGTCGGCACCTATTAGAAATCGCCAGTCTTCAAATTTCGGGCACTGTCATCCAGTTGCGGACATTGTCATTCGCTAGCGGTTGTGATGTTGATTTGTGGTAATTTGTGATTAGTCTTCTTTTCAAGCCGTTCACTTCTTGACAGGAGCAGACAGTGGCTGGCAAATTGTCTGTCTTCAATCGTCGAGCATTTTCATTCAGTGAGCTGAACCGTCATACAAATTTTTTATATGATTTTCAAAATAAATTTTACTATACGGTATTGTTTGTATATGAAAATGTTAGTTGAAAGCACATAGTTAAAAAGCTCTGAAATCCCACGTTAAGAAAGGACTTCTAAATAATACCGTTATTTTAACACGACTCGTATTTTGCATGAGTGTCTATTTGTTAAGTGATAAGCGCATAAATGCAACACGCATATTAAGAAAAATATGTAATGCTACCATATATGCAATACTTTTGCTGACCGAAATAGGATGTTTATTTTTTGTAATGATTGAAAGAAAGTCCTCCGCTTCAATAATGTAATAAAGTTAATTTTCGTTACATGTATTCAAAAGAATTATTTTGCAGAAATGGCAGTTGTTATATTCAATTCCTACATCGAGGGAGAAGGAAACGTACGAAGGTAGATATTATTGTGTGGCGTTTGTCAGAGTCATAGTTATAGTTTCTGTTAACGCAATGTAGTTTACTTCTGTATAGGCGTTTTTACTGTTTAAAATTCCCTTAATCCGATATTCTCTTAATCCGATAAACGTATCTGAACAGCTAATCAAATTTCTCGGAACTTAATACTGAATTCTCTATTTATGTAGATTAGTCGTATTGAATAAATGTGAAATGTATGGAATAAGAAAGTAAATACAAATGGCGTGCGTGTGAAAATGTGATAAATGTATCAATGTTTCTGCTGCTGGCAGACTTTGACTTGAGAAATTGAAACAATTTAAAGTCGCCTCTCAGTTCTCAGTTATTCTAGGTTTTTTATGACGAAGAGTCATATTAGCAATAAAAGTTGAATCATGCTTACGCATAACATATATTTACAGTAGAAATAACCATTTCGAATTATTTAGAACTTTAAACGAAATTATTTACCAACATGACTGGGTTAAATTACTTACGACATGCCAGACTACAAAACGATTAAATACGAAATCCATATCATGATATTGATAGAGAGATACACTAGGGAAATGTCGTGCCAATGCATCACTTTTATCTCAATTTGTGAAGATTGAAATCAATGCTACTAAATCTTTTTCTTCTTATTTTAAGTTTAATCATAATCTATTACATAATTTTGATTTTAGAAAAATATTAAAAAGTTAAGAATGAAGCATTAGGGAAATTCGTTTAATTTTATTTGATTAGTGTCTAATTGCTATGAACCAAATTTAACGTATTTCTTTTTAAATTTTCAAATGAAAGGTTGTGCTGGTATATTTCATCCAAAATGCTTAAAAAGTTGTCCAAACAAACTGATTTTATTAATTGACATCTAATATCTACACTTAATATCTTAACAAAATCGAAAGTATCTGATTTTTTTGAAAGCCTTGCACGCCTACTTTTTGATGTTTGTGAATTAAGCTGAATATGGCCCATATTCCCAACCCTCACGCTTACTAGATGTAGTCTAAAATTCATAATGACCAGTTAATTAGTTTAGGAGTGAATACTTAACATACAAATTTATACACAAATATATAAACACACTTAACTTTATATAAATAGAAATAGATAGAAAATAATTTGCTTTAATCCTGTTAGAAGCATTCCCAAGAATTGCATTCTTGAGATCCATGATCCAATCTCTTATTCAAGTTTATTTCCTATCGGCCATGCAACTAATGTTATTCCTTTTCACTGGCCGCACAGTGAACAGCTTCACCGAATGTCCGTTTCTTTTTGTCCGGGTCACTACAACTGAAAGTTATTTGATGCGAGCCTAACGTCCAACCGAGTTAATAAGAAATTCGCACATTTTCAGACAAAAAGGAGCCTCTACTCGTTGGGAAAGGAGGCAGGATGGAGAAAGAGGGCAGGTATACAAAAAAGAACTGAATAAGAAAGAGATAAATAAATTAGTGCAAAGGTAGAATAAATGAATGCTTAAATTATGAGATAGGAATGGAATTCGAATAAAAAAGAAATGCGGAAAATATTAAAATTATTTCAAATAAATAAATATAAATTTAAAAAATATGAAAATGACGAAAAATGGAGAACAGTGGAAGGTAGGAAGAAATAACGATATATATATATATATATATATATATATATATATATATATATATATATATATATATATATATAATGTAAAATGGTTGTATAGATTAGTTTCTTAGATGTAAATTCAATTAAATCCGCGTGATTATTAAAGTGTGCTCAATAAAGGACAGAACTGGTATATAGTCTGTTTATTGTACACACATTATTTGTTACATGTGCATACATATTTCAGTAGAATCCCAATTTAAAGGGGGCCATTTTATCAGACCTAAAAATAGACGATATTGAAAGATTACATTCGTTTTTTATCAAATATATTCGGGTGTGGGTTCCGCTCTGGAAGAAAGTGCAGTGTATACTTTGTGAATATGGGAAATAGAAGTTTTGGAGGGAAATGTGATGAAAGGGGTAGTGGTAGGGTAAAGAAATAGGAGGGGAAGTAGGATCTTGTGTGGTCAAGCTGTGGCAATGAGGAAGTATTGGTATTATTTTAATTTGGTGGCTGTTTATTGGCCTAAGTCTTCGCTTTTATCTGACGTAATATCATACCCTTACTGCTGTTAATTCCCTATCTTATTTTTATGTTAGTTTTTTTTTATTTCTGTTTGCGACTTCATTATCTATCTATTTCATTGATAAGCTCTATTTATTTATTTATTTTATTCCTCACTTATGGAAAGAGCTAAAATTGCCTAACAAGGACTGAGCATAAATAAGCACTGTAGAAAACCTAGAAATGGAAAAAACTACATAGGCAGCACTTCAGTCGACTTTAAATACAGGTTCTGTTGTCATACTTTGTCAATAATAAAGTATATGCTACGGATACCTCGCTCTTGGTAAGCGACTGGAAGTAAATTGGGGCGAACAAAACACCTTTAGTCAAATAGAAAATACTTAAGAAAGCTAAAACATGTAATTCATTAACTTCATCCTGTTACTTACGTTTAGCAGAGAAACACAGGATTATTAGTTTTAAGGACTGTGAAAAATTACTAAATATAAAAGTAGAATCGGAATATTAAATAAAGTTTAAAACGAATAGTGATCCCCTCATAGTAGTAATACTAGAATTCTTAACCCCCAACTTCTAATATTAAAAGTAATTAATAAATGGACCAAGGGAATAATTGAAAAGTAGTCCAGATACATCACAAATTAATAACTATACTTACTATAAACCGACGTCCGTCTAATTAATTACTATACTTACCAAAAATATGCTTGCATAAATAACTTCGCTAAATTAAGAAGTAGCTATCCTCTCGTTATCCCTCAACACTATTTCAAGCGCTAATATTAAACTTACTTGTACTTGTACTTGAAACGACATTCACCCTGGAGGAGTTGAGTCGGCTTCATGAAGATGCACATCTCGTACCGCTGCGGCCCAAGCCCGGCGATCGGAGGCAAGATCCCGAGTGAGCAATAGCCAGTCACGTCTCCAACGAGAAAGGTCATGGATGAGCGGGCCCGAAATAAGCTCAGCGTCGGCTTTGATAGTCCCGAGCCACGTTCTTAGCTGGCCACCGACACGTTTTTTCCAGCCGGGTAGAGGACGTGGATAGCTTCGTGGATAAAGACCCCTGCATCACAGCGAGAGGCATGGCCGAACCATCGAAGGTGTCGGGCCCGCAGTAGGTCAGTAATTGCCTGGAGATTGCAGCGACGCCGGACTTCTTTGTTGGCGACGAAATCCAAGGGACGGACATGGAGAATGCGGCGGAGATTGTAGTGGTCGAAAACTTCTACGCGTCGCAGATCCGCTTTCCGTATGGGCCAGGTCTCACATCCATACAAAAGTATTGAGCGGACGAGGGCCTGGTAGATTCGTATTTTTGTCCTCAGACGTATTTCAGGCCGTGACCATAATCGCTTTTGGAGTCGACAAAAGGCAGCTCGTGCGGCATTAATGCGCGCTTCAATCTCATTCATGCCTTGACCGGTACCAATGAACGTGCAGCCCAGGTATTTGAAGCTATCCGTCTCCTCGAGGGTTTCCCCGTTGAGAGTGACGGAGGACCTTTCTGCTTGGGGGATGCCAGCCGATAGAATCTTCGTCTTGCTGGCGTTGATTCTCATGCCGATGGCAGCTGCCTTCTCCTGGATTCGGTTCAGCACCGTCTGTATGTCTCTGTAGCTCTCACCGAGAACCGCAATATTGTCCGCGTAGTCCAAATCGGTGAGATGAAAGTTACGCCCCACCACGACGCCAGGATATCCAGGCAGCGCCTGCTCCATGATCCAATCAATAGCGTAATTGAAAAGGGTGGGCGAGAGCGCGCATCCCTGGCGGACACCACTGCTGACGTTGAAGAAAGAGGAGTCCTGGCCATAACAGCGGACACGCGTGCGAGTCCGATGATAGTAGGCTTTGATCAAGTTGAGTAGCTTCGGGGGGATACCATCTGCTTCCATCACTCTCCCCAGGGTACCGCGGTCGACCGAGTCAAAAGAGGCAGCGAAGTCGATAAAGCATACGATTGTACGCTGTTGGTAGCACCAGCGCTGTTCCAAGGCTCGCCTCAGCGTGAATATTTGGTCGACGCATCCGCGGCCGGGTCGGAATCCACATTGGTTAGGACGAGTCCTTCTGTCCCTTTCGTATTGAAACCGTCTCAGAATGAGGATAGTGAAGACTTTGGCAGCGACATCTATAAGGCTGATGCCTCTGTAGTTACTACATGTCCGTTTGTCACCCTTCTTAAAAAAGGGAAGAAGGATGGCGTCACTCCAATCTTGGGGAATCTCCCCACTATTCCAAATCTCAGAAATCAGCTGGTGTAGGCGAGGGGTTAATTCATCGATTCCGGTCTTGTAGACCTCAGCCGGGATACCGTCCTCGCCTGGAGCTTTGTTATTCTTCAACTTGGCAATGACGGCTCTGATTTCTTCATGGCTGGGGGTATCCGACGAGCAATCGTAGAGATCTTCAGCGGTGGGGGTGTTTTGACCTGGTATTGTAGGTGGAGGCTAGTGGTTCAGGAGTTCACGGAAGTGCTCGTGCCACAGATCCAATCGTGCGTTTAGCTCAGTAATGATTTCACCTCCACTGTTGTGGATGGATTCGCTCACGAATGACCTCGTCTGTGTGCTGGACTTCAATAGTTGATATAACTTGCGGGAGTCCCCTACCGAGGCCGCATGTTCCATGTCAGTTGCGATATTGTGCCAGTAGACATTGCGGTCGTTGCGGGCAGAGTGCGTTGTTTCTCGGCGAAGGCGACGATAGTTGGCATCTCCGTTGAGTCTTGCACGTTTAGCCTCCTCACCCAATTTCACCGTTCGACTTGAGATCCAGTCCTTTTGACGACGCTTTGTGAAACCCACGATGTTGGCCGCTGCTTCAGTGACGTCCTTTTTGAGTGCTTTCCATATATCTTCCACCGATTCTTCTGGTTGTAAGCCATTGAATCGGTTGCGTAGGTCCAGTCGAAACTGAGTCGCAGTATCGTCCACTTTCAGCTTCGTGATATCAAGACGTTTTTGACGGGAAACGTGTTTGTTGGCCTTCAGTCGCATTGTGAGCTTGGCTCTAACAAGGACATGATCCGATCCATGGGTATTTCCTGTTTCAGCACCTCTGTAAGCGCGGCAGTCACGCATATTGCTTACCCAGCGTTTGCGTATCAAAATGTAGTCTATCTGGTTCGCCGTTACACCGTCATTCGAGTACCACGTCACCAGATGATGATTTGGATGCTGAAACTTCGTATTGGAGACAATGAGGTGATTGTTCATCGCGAAGTTAATGATACGTTCGCCATTGGCACAGCGATTCCCGACGCCAAATGGGCCCAGCGTAGATCTTGTTTAAGCATCCGCCTTGCCAGTTCTGCCATTCCAATCACCTGCTATGACAAGCATGTCGCCGGCGGGGGTTCCGTTGACGGCAGCTTGTAATTCGTCGTAGAAGGTATCCTTTATAGCGTCGGCTGAGTCTAGCGTGGGTGCATAGACTGCGATGACAGAGACGTTGTGGATAACTCCTTTTAGCCGAATTCGGGCAAGACGAGGGGAAATGGGTTCCCAGTCCAAAAGAGATGTTTGTGCGCGATCGCTCAGAGCGATTCCGACGCCATACAGTCCTGAGTTGTCCGTTACCCCACTGTGATAGAGGTGGTAGAAAGTATCTTCTTGTGGTACCTTCATGGATTGGTGACCACTGTCCGATAATCTGACCTCAGACAAGCATGCGACGTCCACCTTGTATTTGGGTCTCAAATGGTCTGTTATGCCGGAGCTGGGCATATGGGTATGAGCTCCCACTGCTCTATAAAATGGTTCCATAAGGCGTGTGTCACTTATAACCTCTGACAGACAAATTCACGTCCATGCGTCCACGTCGCGAGACCGGTTAACACCGAATGAGCGGGAATGCAAGCGAGTGTTCATCGCTATAACTGTTCGTCTGCTCTTAAATCCAGCTGCATCTGCCAGCAACCGGCGGCGCCTGGTGATAGTCTGCGTCTGTAAGGAACTTGCGGCAACCTGTCTTCAAACCCATGGAACGACTGTCGATAATCGGCGGCTCCATGGTCGGACTATCCCTCTGCGTCTGCTGACAATCAGCGGCAAGGATATCCATTCATGGGCACACACCCACAGTGTACACTTGCGACTGGCGTCCGCCTGTGGTTACTACCGCCAAGAAACTTCATGAGAAATATGCACAATTATACAACTGCGGACCCTACTACGGCGTACGCGGGAGCCGACGCGCTTGTTCACCCGGTGGAACAAGTGTTAAATTTGTAAGCCGGAATGCTTCGAAGAAGACAGAACTACTTCTTCGCCTGTTGGAACGTCCGAACCCTGAGATCTGAGGCGGCACAAGCCCTAACGGTGCGCTCTCTACACCAATACAAGGTGGACGTCGCTAATATTAAACGAAACAAACAGAAATACAATTTGCACTTAACTGGATATGGGTGAGCACACTTTGCATATATAATAATTTAACACTCGAAAACGATTAAATATAATAATCTACGGGTCTAATACGCTTGTAATTGACATGCTGATATACCTACGAGAAGTATTATTGTATAGCAGCGTTAAATAAGGAAACCAACATCATAATTGATCCCAAGCGATAATCTTTCTAGAGAGATTTTGAAACGAAATAATCCACCAATATAGGCAAATATATGTTATTATGTACTTTTTTGCATGCATATAGTCTGGAAAACCCATCCCTATAACGAAGCATATAAACTTATAAAATATGCTTTTATTTTATTAAGGAAAAGAAAACCAACCCTAATGAAAAAATGGCAATTATCGAAATTAAATTTATATATAGATATGAACACCATTGCCTTTGTAATTACTTCAGACACCGTTGTAGAGTGGAAAATATAACACCCAGTATATCACTCTTATTTAAATCGTATAAATAAGCCTGTATATTTACTCACTGAGTGTTGATTTTACTATATGAACATATATCTTATAAATAAACAAATAAATAAATAATTTAAAAACTTAGAGCTTATCAATAAAATAGATGAAAAATAAAGTCGCCACCATAAAAGAAGAGATAACGATTAAGACCTAAGATGGGGAAGTAACAGCGATAAGAGTATAATATGAATTCAGATAAAACGAAAACTAATGCTAATAAACAACCGCCAAGTTAAAATAATACCAATACCTCCACGCTACGACATCTTGACCACATAGGATCGTACTTCCTCCTTTTTTTCACCCTTCATCTCTACTCACTCCCTTCACCACACCTCCCTCTAAAAGCTCTCTACTACTCATACTAAGAAAGTATACACCCCACTTTCTTCCAACGCTTAAACCACTTGATTCTCATTTCAATATCGCCCCTTTTTTGGTCGGAAAAAATGGTATCTTAGAATTGAGATTCCACTGAGATATGTATGCACATATATAACCAATAATGAATGTATAAAAACAGACTGTATATACACTGCCTGTCAAAATATTAACGAGATAACATTTTTTACCAGTTTCAGAAGCTTACCGGTAGTTTCGTATCAAAAGCTTCGGAAACGTTGGCAATGCTGAGCTGCGCGTACTGTGAAATTTTTGTACTGTTCCGCGTAAAGTAACAACTTGTCATCGGGATTTGAGGTGTGTCAAAGGTTGTTTGAGTAGTTCTGAAAAGAGTACTATTAAAGAACAGCTAATAAAAGATAAAACTACCCTCGAAATATTGAAAATGATAGGAAATTACCAGCAAACTGCGTATAACTTTGTCAAGGACCCTACAAAGGTACGTAAGAGAGCTAATAAAGGTAAATCTAGAGTTGTTTCACACCGTTCTCTACTCCAAATTAAACGTGAAGTTGATAAGAACTCTGGGCAGATAAGTCGAGAAGTATTTGACCAAGTCGGGATGAAGACTGTCTCGGAAAGTTCTCGATGTCGCCTTCTGGAAGAAGTGGAAAAGTCTGCTAAGCCTGTGACAAAGCCTCAATTAAAGCAGCATCACATACATCCCGATTGAAATGAGCAGAGGACAACATGAAAAGTTTTGTTTACGGATGAAGTGCGTGTCACTCTTGATGGCACAGATGGATGGAGCAAGGGATGGGTCCTAGATTGACGATATCGTCATCAGCATTTAAGGCGCTAACAGGTTGGTGGTGGGATAATGATTTTGGCTTGGATTATGGGAGGTACTTTAGTTGGCCCATGGAGAGATCTAGAAGGCGTAAAAATGACGTAAAATGCTTACATAGCTTTTCTGAAGGAGCACTTTGAACCATGGCTGAAGAAGCAAAGATTGATGTTCAGAAGAACCATTATTTTTATGCAGGATAATGCTCCCTCACACCGTGCAAACAAAAGTAAAGAGTATTTGCAACAACTAGGGTTCTGTGTGCTACGGAAGATGGAGTGGACTGCGAATTCGCCAGATTTGAATCCAATTGAGAACCTTTAGAGTATCATGAAGCGACGCCTCTATGCAAATGGCGTCAATTTAAGAGCAAAGATGAGTTGTGGGATGCTCTCTAAGCTGTATCGCGAGGAATAACTGTTATCGAAATCACAAATTTGACTAATTCTGTGGACCAACGTCTTTTACAAGTCATTCATAAAAAAGGATAGCATATCCCCTACTAATTATGTTAACGTAGAAATTGCTAAGTAGTTATTGTGTTCTAAGCATTTTACCTAGTTCATTTAATGTTTGAAAATTATTTCAATAAACAAGTTATGGATATATTGTGTTTTTTCTAAACCTCGTTAATTACTTGACACACTGAAACCAACAGATATTTTTATCTTCTCCCATAGTTTAACTAATACTGATTTAAAGACTTTTATTTTCTGACTGGAGTAGCTGAAGTTCATGGATTTTTATTCACTCATTCCTTAAATATTTAAAAAAATGTAAACTCGTTAATAATTATATATATATATATATATATATATATATATATATATATGAAGTGAAATTGTCTCTGTGTGTGTACATTTCCCTAACAAACTATTCTGTCAATTTTCAGTCTACAGACTCGAGGTCTGATGTAGGGGATACTGAGATTTGGGATTTTTTTTAATCTGTGTTTGGCCAGCAATAAGGCAGTCAAGAAGTTAAAGTTAAACGATTTGACCTTTGAAAACTCTACCAAACTCACACGCAAAATTTGGATCTAAACACTTGAAACTTTAAATGTAGATTCCTTGGACAGGGATAAAATTTATTAATTGAACCTGAATCCAAAACAATAAATTTAAAGGGGTCAAAATCGAAGTCAAAGTTTAAAAACAATTATTCAGCCAATTTTTGGGCTAAACATTTGAAATTTCAAATAAAGTGTATTCAGACATGGGGCAAGCTTTTTAATCGTTTTTGTCCGAAAATTTGGCTGCCAAGGGGTCAAAGTTCAAAGGATTTGACCTTTGCGATCTCTAGCAAACTATTCAGCCAATTTTAGGTCTAAACATTTGAAATTTTACATAAAGGTATTCAAACATGCAGCAAGCTTTTTAATCAGTTTTGGGCGAAAATTTGGCTGCCAAGAGGTCAAAGTTGAAAGAGTTGACCTTTGCAGACTCTGCAAAACTCCTCCACCAAACACTGGAAATTTTAAATGTAAGTTATCTGGACATGAGTCAAACTTTCCGATATATATATTCATATGCACATGAAGTTATGAATAGTACATAGGGCCCGAGGAAAGCCGAGCTGAACTGCTAGTATATATATATATATATATATATATATATATATATATATATATATATATATATGTATGTATGTGTGTGTGTGTTAGAAAGGTGTATAGAGATGTATAGAGATGAAAAACGTGGCGAGAAAGTAGCATATAGATGAAAGGTATAGAAGGTAAATACATCACGTAGAAATAGGAGAAACAAATACAGAATGACACAGGTGGAAGGAATTATTACGATGAAAATGAAAGAAAGATAGAAAAAGAAAGGGATTTGATATATGCAGAAGCAAAGGTGAAAAAAAGAAGAAATGAAATAAGCATAAAATTAAAAAAGACGGAAAAAATAACACAAGTTGAAAAATAATAGAGCGAAAGAAAGAAATAGTGGAATGGAAGAAAGAAATGCAGGAATGTAGGAAAATGTATAATAAAAATAGTAAAGAAAACATAAGAATTGAGAAAAATGAAATAAGTAAAATAAATGGAGGAAAGGCAGGAATATTGATAAAAAAACAGAAAAGGGAATAAAAGGGGGAAATAACAAAGACGGATGAAGTTAAAATGAGAAAACATTAAGAATGCATATGAAAAAAGAAAAACAAAATAAGAAAAAAATGAAACGCTTGAGACAAACAAGAAAGAAACCAAAATATTATTCAACTAAATGAGATTTTTAAAACAAAAAAGAAAGAACGGAGGCGAGTTTTCTTTATTATTCGTTCTATTTTGTATTATAGAAAATGAAAATATAATTGAAATAAATATTGAATGAAGCGTTCAAAACAATAACCAGAAAGACTGAATAAAAGTAAAATGGAAATAAAATCGATACAAAATGAAATAAGGAAAAAAGAGAAATCAAAGGAAGAAAATAAAAAATAAAAGAAGAGACTATGATGACCGATTTAAAGAAAGGGTAAAAATTAGTTCATATAAATGATTAATAAAATAAAAAGGTAGAGGAGGAAAAAATAGTAAAAAAAAGTCTTAATAAACTAAAATACGAAAATCAGATTTAATTCAATTAGAAAAAATAAATGAATTCTGAACATAGTATAAAAAACGTAAGAGACAAAAGGAAAAATGACAATAAAACAAAACTAATTTAATAATCTAAAGTTCATAGAAAAAAGAAAATCGAAAAACGAGACAGATTGAAAGTGATGTAAATAAATAGGATGAGAAATTAAAAAAGATAGGAGAAGGGAGAGGGAAAAGTTGGAAAAAAAGGCATAAAGCAATAAAAAGGTGTTTTAAATGGAATTGCGAAATATTATTCAGGTATTTGGATCGAACTATAAAAATCTAATAAATACTGTGACTTATTTTTTTGTTTTTTGAAAGTAAATTATTCTGAAAAAACTATCAAGAGAAAATTCGGTCAGAAAGTAAAGCAAAGAAGATTTCTGAGAGAAAATGGGAGCGATGAGAAAAAAGCGGCAATCACTTTCAACGATTGAAGAATTATTGTGTGCAGAAGCAATCGGTGAAAATGAATGATTAAATGGTGGATGAGTCGGCTACAGTACAATTTGTGGGGCGGTTAAGATGGTTTACACGCGTCAACGACGTGATGTGCCGTGCAAACGTGTTGGGACATGCAAACGTGAGGTGAGTTGCAAACGTAATGTGAGTTGCAAACGTGATGTGAGTTGCAAACGTGATGTGAGTTGACAACGTGATGTGATATGCAAACATGATGTGTGGTGCAAAAGTGATCTGAGGTGCAAACGTGATGTGATGTGCAAACGTGATGTGAGTTGCAACCGTGATGTGATGTGCAAACGTGATGTGATGTGCAAACGTGATGTGAGTTGCAAACGTGATGTGATGTGCAAACGTGATGTGATGTGCAAACGTGATGTGAGTTGCAAACGTGATGTAAGGTGAAAATATGATGTGACATGCCAACGTGATGTGAGGTGCAAACATGATATGAGGTGCAAACTTTATATAACGTGCAAACGTGATGTGACGTGCAAACATGATTTAACGTGCAAAGGGCGTTAGGTGCATACGTAATGTGACGGGCCAATGTGAGGTTATGTGCAAACGTGATGTGACGTGTGAATATGATGTGACGTGCAAACGTGACGTGATGTGCAAACGTTATGTGAGTGCAAACATGATGTGATTTGCAAACGTGATGTGATGTGCAAACGTGATGTGAGGTGCAAACATTATGTGATGTGCAAACGTGATGTAACATGCAAACGTGATGTGGCGTGCAAACACGATGTGACGTACGAACGTGATGTGAGGGTCAAAGGTTATTTGACGTGCAACTGTGATGTGACGTGCAAACGTGATGTGACCTGAAAGCGTCATGTGAGGTGCAAACGTGATGTGACGTGCAAACGTGATGTGACGTTCAATCGTGATGTGACGTGCAAACGTTACGTGACGTGCAAACGTGATGTAACGTGCAACCGTGATGTGACGTTCAAACGTGATGTGAGGTGCAAACGTGATGTGAAATGCAAACATTATGTGACGTGCAAACGTGGTGTAACATGCGAACGTGATGTGGCGTGCAAACGCGACGCGATGTGCAAACGTGATGTGAGGGTCAAACGTGATGTGACATGCAAACGTGATGTGACATGCAAACGTGATGTGACGTGCAAACGTCATGTGAGGTCCAAATGTGATGTGACGCGCAAACATGATGTGAGGTGCAAACGTTATATGACGTGCAAAGGTGATGTTACGTTCAAACGTGATGTGACATGCAAACGTGATGTGATGTGCAAACCTGATGTAACGTGCAAACCTGATGTGACGTGCAAACGTTATGGTAGTTTCAATAATGATGTGACGTGCAAACATGATGTTAGGTGCAAACGTGAATGACGTGCAAACGTGATATCACATGCAAACGTGATGTAAGGTGCAAACATTATGTGAGGTGCAAACATGATGTCATCTCGTATATCGCTTTGAGGCGTGTAATCCATGTTACCATTCTCGCTACTTCAACAATAGCTAAAAAACATTATTTTCCCCCTAGGCATAAGCGTATCAACGTTTCGATAACGTAAGTTGCGTCAAAGCCTAACGTTTGCTCGACGTCAATGTTAGCCGTCACCTCCTTGGCATACTTACATAGTTCCTAGTTTGAAGTTACCAGTCAGTTGCAATAGATGACGGGTTTGGCCGTCTCTACTTCACGTGATTCAGCTCTAAGCCTTTGTTGCAAGTTTGGCAAAGAAAGGTAGTGTGTCTCAGAGAAAGAGCTATTAAGACAATCCCGACCCGGCGCCTATTTCTATTGTGAGCGAACACTGATCTTAGCCTGAAGACCATATCTAATTTAATGTATTTAAGCCAAGATCAAACTAAAACCTGTATAAGCCACGGTGAGAATACCTGATTGCAATTACTACAATAAAAGTTTGATCGATAGAGAAAACATTTAAATGTCCAGCGTATACTCACATGCTGAATACGAAAATTTGTATGATGAAAAATGAATACATATATACGTGTTATTGCTTTCCAAATACTATGTTTGTTAGTCGCTATTAAGACTAAGACAGAAGTATATTTTTACGTCATATTTGTCAAGCAAGAAAGTTTGATTCTAATGTTTCGTCTTGTCTTTTTACTCCTTCGACTGTGATCAAGGACAATTGAAATAAGTTTCCCTATTTATATTGCAAACTATAAAAACTTTATGCGTGTATTATGGTTTATATGTTAAAATCATACTACCTCCGGTCGGAAACAGTTGATGCACAAAACTTTTCAGTTTGATCGGAAATACTTGGTGCATACAAGTTTCAAGTTTTATAAGGCAGTACTTTTGAAAGGAAATACAGGTTAACCAAATAATTATACTTAATTAAATTGACAATTGATTGTACGTACATTCTTACTATGTATGATTAAATAAATATACAAAAAATCATGCAAAAAGCTAAAACATCTAACTATTTATTCAATTGTGTTAATTTACTTTTCAATTCTTCTGATATCAAAATTGAAGTGGGAAGTTTTTCTAGCTGTGCTTTTGACATATGCTGAAGCCTATAATTGTTGCCACCATCAGCCAAAATTATTTGTTCCATTGTCTTCTGCAATGTCAGGAAAATGTTGTTCAACTTTGATTTTTCTAATTCTTGAAAGCTGGTTTCAACTGCTTCAATTAATTCATCAATATTCTTTGGAGCCTTTTGGTGTTGAATGGATTGGATTGTATTGAAGTAACCTAGGTCAAGCACATTCAGATCCGGTCTGTTTGCAGGCTGGTTAACCAGTTCAATGTTCAGCCCTAATCTCCGATTCTTGTTGTAACACCGGGTCCGTTGGATGTACGTGTGGCTTAGCAGTGTCTTGTTAAATTATGATTCGTTGTGCAATGGATCCACTTGGCCATTTGTTCCGTGCAGAAACAATTACCTTTTCAACAAGGAATTCACGAATCTGAATTTTCGTGATTGTATCCATGACTTTAGTTATCATTGCTTCAGCAGGCCTGTTTCTGCTATTACGTTTAGCCACCTTTTGTTTGAAAAATGGCCAAATTCTAATCTTCCCGTCAAAGTAAAATTTCCAATGTGAATCCCAACGGGGTCAAGCTATGGCAGCAAGAAACATTACCTTTGTAATGAAACGCTTGCTTTTAGTGGTTCTTAAAGGGGCATGTTCGTCTTTGCCTAAATAAAATTTCCTTGCATGTTGCGCCATGTAAAATAATTTCTCATCAACATGTATGACACCAAACATTTCTCTAAAAGTTCCTGGATTTAAATCCAACTGCGAACGGCAAAAATCAACGACATTTCATGTTTTCTATCGTGAGAAGCGGATTTACAGCATTTGAATGTGCCCGAATTTCGCCATCTTTCATCCTTGCAATCAACGTTGTCTTAGGTATTCCACATGCTTGAGGAGTAGACCTCAAAGTGGTTCTTTTTCTCAAGAGAATGGTGTTTATTTTTGCCAACTGTGAACTATAGCCCTTCTTTTTTCGGCCACAGAGAAACTTATGGCTCAAAGAATCCATTGGCACCGATATATTGGACGAACTTCTGCCTACAGTATTTCTTCCTATACTGACTTTTGTGGCAACATCTTTCATTGCACCTCGTTCTAGGATGCGCACTTTAGACCTTTGTAGCAACGCTTGCAGAACTGCTGTTCGTCTTGAATTTGTCAATTCTCTCTGATCAGTTCTGTTTTTACCTTCCACATTGGCATCAACTACATTTTCCATATTTATACAGCCACTGCGGGTATTTAAAAAAAATAGATTATATAACAGTCAAGAATGTAATGTGCATAGATTAAACTCTAAATGACTTTTCGAACGAAAACTGTTCTTTTTCAATTAAGCACGCTCTAAAGTACTAACAGTTACCCCTAAAACATTGAAATGGTGAGTGACAAAATCTAAAACGCGGACAGTTTTAATTCTGCACCCACTATTTCCGACCGGGGGTAGTATTATTTTATATTTAGTTTGCAATTACACAAATCTTTTACAACGGTTCCAGATTATGTGGTAATCCTTAATTGAGTCATTATAAAATGTGCCTTGCATTTCGTTTACGAACCCTGGAACTAGTGACCACCAGTCAACGAATAAAATATATTATTGTTATAAAGATGAAACATTTATTTCATTTTGACAAAATTAATTGTAGACGCAATGTAGAAACACAATTATTGTTCTCAGATTTGTCTCAGATCCTAAACTTGAAATCTGCCTAGCATTCCTTTGTTGTATTGCCTATGAGAGTGTGAAAGGATAAATAATTGAAAAACGTTTATATTACATTATGTTCCTATTTAGTCCGCTCATGGGTTTAGCTGATGAGCAATGTCTATAGGTAATGTGCACCTGGCATTTAAACAGATTGAGATTCATAAGTGGCAAATAATGGGAGGAACCTAATATGAATGATTGGTTTGCTTTTCTATGTAGCGTAGTGAAGATTTAAAACCAGATTTAATTGCTGGCAATAGTTAGAATATTATGTAAGTCTCGAAGATCGACAAGTTCTTAGATTTGGCTCTGTGTCAGGATAATCCCGCAAGGAGCAACGTTTGATAAAGGAATATAGATCGATTAATTCACTGAATAAAATGTATTTAAGTATCGAAGTTCGATTTTCAATAATATAACGAAAATATTACAAGAAAGTAAATCTATAAAAGACGTCCGATATAAAACGGCATTAATTATTTATTCGACAAAGTTTATTTTTATTTTTAATTTATTAAACATGAATTGCCGAATTTCATGACACGTGAGTGTATAATATTTAGTGTTTTCAAAGAGAAAACAAATAGATTAGTAGAAGATGATGATGATTAGTGTTTCTTGAATACATAAGGTGAGGTCACTTTCGTAAACTAATATCGATTTTTCTTTCTTGGTCATTTTAAAACAATTCTTTTCAAATTTGGCAAATTCGGTGCAAATGTATGAGAATATATATTACGAGAAAATGTTAATTTTAACGCTGTCTTTGTACGTCTGAAATCGACAGAAATTCTTTTTTTATTTATGGTTTGGTGCTGAGCCAATCACACTTGGCTACATTTCGGAACGGTTTTCATTTTATGATTTTCTAACGTGCGAGGCATTTTCAATTACTAGGCTGCTACGTCATAATGTACGAAAAATAGTAGTGCAATCACTATCATACTAAATTTTAAAGATTTACGTTCTCACACACACAAATATATATAGATATTCATGTGCTTTGCTACTGTTACCATGAAACCCAGTAATACCTGCCACATGATTGGGTCATCGGTGACTAAACTGGTACTCCCACTAGCTGGTATGGTGAGGAGAGTAATTAGTCCTCAAGAAAGAAAATACAAACAATATTTTCGTAGGATGGATGACCCTCTACGGGGTTAACGGCCAACTAGCATCTATGTATTTTTTATATATGAATGACAGATGAGGTTCCTCGGCTTAAATAAAAACAATTCACTTAAGACAAAGTAAAGACTGATATAAAACTACATAAAAATGTCCAAGTAAACACATAGGAACCTTACCGGGATAGATGGGAACTTTTTAGCTACTGTAGTGATAATCTATCTAAGAGAGGGAAAACTCCAAATACCAATCCTCAGCTTCTGTATGGGGCAATCGTTTCATTTTAGCATCATTGGAAAACTATACTATACTCGAAAAATGGAGAGTAAACTCAACTCATTATAAATAAACCCACATACAGCTACCTGTCTGGCCTTTTTTATGTTTTTTTTGTGATGCATTCCTACAAGCATCATTTAATTTAAAGTCATCGGTCCCGGTATCGATTAGCGATATACGTTTTGGCAATGCATACAGGTCTAACAAACTGTCGGGTTGTGTAGCTGGAACTGTGATCAGTGGCGATTCTTAACTTACTTAATATCGCTTCAATTGTCTAACCGAAGCAAAAGGTATAACTTGATGTCGATGCAGCCTTTTTAGGAGATCACTTCTTGCTTCACGCGGAGCTAGAAAAAGTTATCTGTCCACCAGCTGCGTGGTAACAAAATTAAGAACTTAAAGAAATAAATCGGCATTATGAAGAAATTAACAACCTTACGAATCGTTTTTCCACCTCTGTCGGCATTAAAGTTGTATTCAGGAGTGTACAAACTTAAATTTTCTGAAAGGCCATACCACTGAACTGTTCTATTAGCCAGGGAGCTGTTTCTCTATAAAATTTGAATTGCTGGTCTCTCTGAGACTGGTCTTACTGATGATGGTTAATGCATAGCAAATCGACCCATACCATTACAATCAGAATATCCGAGACCGAGGATCACCATCAGTATGAGCATTGAAATCTACAAGAATAAGTTTATGCGAGCTATGGAGATACATCATATGTTGATTGGGAAAGTCATCCTTCTCTTGTACTGAGCTATTCAACGTGGTAGCAGTGCAACTGATCAACAGAATTTTGGTGTTGAACTCCAATTCAAGGGCCAGTATTATGACCCAACCAGATAAAGGTTTAGGCATTACCAACCAAGTGCGTATCGCATATAGTGGCTATATCAATGTTGTATTTATTCAATTGAAGCGACACAAAAGCTGGTTTTCGTTTTAGTGCAAAATCATTGTTCTTGTCAGTTCGAAGATTCTAAGATCGAAAATGAAATTTCATTTTACGTCTATTTTGTTTTGACTGCATAATTGGGTCATCAGACAGTTGCAATGAGCTGTCAAATTTCGAGGTGATCAAGCAATTGTCAGGACTTCTTTTATTGCCCTACCCCATCATGAGGATAGCAGTGCCAGAGCTGCTTTGTCAATGATGGAAGACGCGAAGTGCACAATTGCTCACACGTTTGTGCTGGAACGGTCATCATTCAAATGTCTGCAATTGTATAGAGATCCAGTTAAAGACTTCCAGTTATATGATGTACCTGTTTTCAAGAAAATAAATAGGTTATTCATGCACGAACTACGCAAAGTTATCATAGACACATTTTTTTTTTATTTTCTGATATCGGCTTATATAGGACCATCCACACTTTTTGGAAACATGGATAAAATTGGTTCGTGTAACAAACTGCCACAGTCAAAGCAAACAATAGACCTGAGATTTAACATCAGTTTTACCTTCTAGATTTATGTATTAGTTGTTATTTAGTTTAGTTTCCTTTTTCTAGATGGACTGCCTTCACTACAGATGTGGACTTTCATCTAGTCTGTATATCTGGAATATAATTATGAGGCTAACATGTGCTAAATCTGGCTCAACGGAGATCTAATTCTGTGAAAAAAAAAGGATTTCAAGTTCATGAATTATCATAGTGAAAAATACTCTCTCTCTCTCTCCTTCACTCTTTCTATCTCTCCTTCTATCTATCTTACTCTCTCTCTCTCTCTCTCTCTCTCTATATATATATATATATATATATATATATATATATATATATATATATATATATAAACCCTGTGTATCGGTTTATTACAGGTCAATTTTTTTTAATTTTGAAATAGCTATAAAACGCAGGAAAGTACAATTTGTTACACTGGAAAAACATAACAATGTTCCTTATTTCCATGACTTTTATGGAATTTGAACATATTTTGAAATTTACGCTAATTTTTCTATTTTCTGGTAATTTCAAGTGTGTTTCTCCTGAAATGCCTAGAAAGGGTCGATTGACAGCTAAGTGAAAGGGAACGCATTTTTACAGGTCTTGCAGAAGGTTTATCTCTCATAGATCTAGGCAAGGATCTTGGAAGAAATCGAAGAAGATTGTCTTCATTTGTTGAAAATCCAAACATCAAACAAAGGAAGGACAAAAACACAAGAACGTTAGTTTCTGCTCGTGGTGTTAGAAAAATATGCCGTCAACTTATTAAAAAGACGAGCAGCAACAGTGCTGCTATATTTGACAAGGCTGGAATATCTTCTTTGTCCAGAAAGACACGATGCAATGTCTTAAATAAAATTGCAAGTAGCATTAAGCCCAAGGCAAGTCCTGTTTTGAACCAAAATCATAAGGAAAAACGTATTGCTTGAGCTCAGAAATGCATGAAAACTAGCTTTGAAAATGTTTATTTTGCCGATGAGGCCAGAGCAACCCGTGATGGACCAGATGGGTGGGCCAAAGTTTAGATCCTCTTGGATTCCTATCCCTCATCAATTCCGTCGTCAACAGGGAGGTGGTGTTTTCAGCTGGAATAATCTGCGATGAACTAATTGGACCATTTCAGGTGCCAGAAGGTGGCAAACTGACAATCCAGTCTTATATTTTATTTTTAAATGAGTATTTGTCACCATGGCTTCATGATCTGCCATTGGCGTGTCACCGCAAATGTATTCTTATGCACGACAATGCGCCATTCAAACCAGTCAAGGCTACCACATCCTACCTTAAGCTATGAAGCATTAGTGGAGAAAATTTGATGACATCGCCACCTTGTTCTCCAGATATAAACCAAATTGATCAATAATAAAGATGAATATTTATGAAGGAGGTGTTCAATTTTCGTCAAAGGATGAAATTTGGATGAAGATTTTCGTAGTTTTCTATAGGATCATATCATCTCAAATCCGCCGATTGACATCATCCGTTGACAAGAAGCTAGTCAAAGTGGTTTTGAGGCGTGGGGGTTATATTGATAAATAAATATTTCCTTTAACAAAATAATGTGAAATTCGTTCTTGTTTTAAGTTAATATTGTTTCTGGATATGTTCTTTATTTCATATGAATAGAAATATAAAGTTAGACTATTGTTTTACTAGCATTTCAGCCCGGCGTTGTCCGAGTGTTTGGATGTGTGTGTTGAGCAAAAGAAAAAAGTGGTAGTAGGAAGGCAGGCTCGGACCCGAACCGCGCAGGAGGAAAAGAACGGGAAAAAACCTGGTCTGTTCTGTTACGACCACCGCCAAACCGGAAGTGACGTAGGTTTAAATTAAGGCTAGACAATCGAAAGGAGAGGATGACTTTCAAAAATATCGGCGAAAAAAACGACCCCCCTGTAGAAAAGTGTCCAGTTGAAGGTGAAGATATTAATGTTTTTAGCCAATTTTTCGGTATTTGTCGCCTGAAAGGTCGAACTTCAAAACGATACTGATCTTGTAAAAAAAGTGTATTCAAGATGGCGGAAGACCTTCCGCCAGCTTGAATATACTTTTGTTTTCACTTTGAAAAGGGAAGGCATTTCCTCACAAATTTAATCAAAGTTCCATACCACCAACAGACTTTATATACACCGGATATACCAACAACTTGGTTGGAAAATTATTATACGAGATGAGGAACGATATATGAGTAAACAATTAGATATTTATCTACTCAAACGTACCCGTCTATTTGTTTATTTTTCTTTTCTTTACTCTCATGATTCCGGACCTTTCCCATTGCTTTTGGCTTTTAAAACTTCCATATATATATATATATATATATATATATATATATATATATATATATAAAGAGAGAGAGAGAGAGAGAGAAAGAGAGAGAGAGAGAGAAATGAAGAGAGAGATATTCTTCCACGTTTTTTGATTGAAATAAACAATAAATCCTCTATTTATTATCTTTATAACAACATATATATATATATATATATATATATATATATATATATATATATATAAACTGTGACAACATTGCTGTTTAGTTCTTCTGGTGTGTCACATGCGTGAAATAATCTATAATCGTATAATATATATATATATATGTGTGTGTGTGTGTGTGTGTGTGTGTGTGTGTGTGTGTGTGTGTGTGTGTACGAAATAACACCCAACAAAATAATTAATTTACGTAAACCATGTATTCACTTATGTACCCATTAATTTCATTTTTTAAGTGTGCTCATATAATTACATATTTTATCTAGATTCATTGGAGAAGCTTCTGACATCATTCGTTAAACTGAATACACAGATGTTTACCATGGAACCCACCAACCAGCCCCAAATGTTTTCTGCATATAATTGATGTATAGCTATATATGTGTTAGTATTATGTGTGTACGTGTTTCTACAGACGGTTATGCATATGTGGATGCATATATACATATATATATATATATATATGTGTGTATATATATATTTCTTTTTACTATGCATTAGTAGGTGTAATAGATGTATGTAGTGAAGAATATTTAAATGCTTTATTTTTTTTAATTTTTCGGTTATATATGTATAAACTGAAAACTCCGAAGCCACCAATGTTTTATAACATTTAAAATATTACTTCTTACACTAAATTCAAGTGGGGTATTTTGGCACAGTTCGATTGAGTGCTCAATACTGTCAATGTCATATTCAAGTTTCGTCAGTGTATTTTTTGTCTTGAAATGCAAACCATTCAGCTTGTTCTTGAGTTGTTTCAAAATTCAAAGTCATTTTTCCTTTCACGAAACATACTTAAACAATGTCTCTACATAAAAATGAATAAAACAAAGAGATCACGTTTGACGTTTTATCCGTCTAAGTCTATCAGACAAGCAATAAATGTAAGTTATCCCATGCTGTCTGGCAGCATGACGCCTCTTAAGCAAGGCATGAAGAAAATGTCGTAAAAAAGAATTTACACGCTTTTATGGCCTGAATTTTTTTACGACCTTTCAAGAAGATTCGTTAAAACATTTCACATAAAACAACGTTGTCTTATTACGCAATTACTCTCTGTATAAGGAATCCGTTAGTCATGTTCTATTTACATAAGACTACGAGGTCTTCAATGTACTTTATACGAATGGTTTGCAAGTTAATAAGGCCAAAAGTCACTCGCGGATAAGGATTAGTGATTTTTTATGATTGAATAATGAAACAGTAATATGAAAAGGCGACATGACAGAAATTGATTTACAGAAGGTTGTGATCGACATGTTTTAATATGTAAGAAAACATTCCCGCGGTTATGTATACTACGTGAAAATTGTTGCAAAGAAACATTGTTCATAGAAATTCCATATTAATTTAGGTACATATGTAACGTAGTCGCTGGGTTCAGCATTTAAATGATCAAGCCAGAACAGGTACGCATATTGATGACTCACATGCCGAGTTAATGTTGCGTCAGCATTTAAGTCGTTGCGTGAGCGTGACGTCGCGAAATGAAATGCATATGTATGCATCAAGATTGAAGAAAAACAGAGTAAAAGTAAAAGGAAACGGACGCATGGCTGGCTTTTTCTCGCACGTAGATATTTTTCCTGGGCGAATACGGAACGACTAGCTGCACAGGAGATTTTTTTCTAACTACTACAGAGGAGACGAAAAGACGCGTGGTGATTTGGAAGGTACACTTAACAAACACGTGAGTCTCTTCCATCTATCTATTCGAAAGTCGGCCGACCTGTGGCACAATAACGCAACAGCTGACAGCAAAAGAAAAAGAGAGAACATTTTGTTTCGTGTTGTAAGTGCGAGTCGGCCAATTGTGTGTGAAACGGAACGAACTAACTTTTTTCTTACACCTAAAATGTTCGTATCAAAGTTTTATTTTTGTTTTGCAAGTCTCTAAATACAACGTGTGATCCATTTTAAAAGGAATAACAATGTTACGCATAAAGGAAAGAACTAAGGCTTCTTTTCGGTGTTGGTAAGAGAGGAGTTCATGCTGAAGAAATGATTTTGTAGGGGAGGTGATTCACTTGAATCTCCTTCGAGCACCTATCGACAAATATCGGCAGAAAAGAGAAAGAGTATATATGTTTCTTATGTGAGAAAAGGTTGCGGGGAAAATCATGTCTTACTAGATTTCCTGGCAGCTATAATCATGGATGACTCGTAAAGTTCATGTCTTCATTTTCTCGGAATACTAATAAAGTTTTAAATAATTAGTAATAACATTTTGGGGTATTTGTCTAGTACCCGGCATCGCGCTATCCACCTAAAGTAGAAGTTTATAAGGAATATAAATTCATATCCGCTCCTTAGTCAGCACGTATATCTCGGCTAGGGGTGTAGCATAGAGCGTCTAGTATTCCAACTAGTCACCATTCTTGTACTGGCAATTTTCATCATTGCTTAACTTCGATAACCTAAAAGGGGCGGGTGTTTCAACATGAGTATGCAGTATTAAATTGAGCTTAATATTTAACAAGCAGTAACAAGTGAGTATGCTTACGAATTGTTAGTTTAATTTTGACTCCTCATCATAATTAGCCATTTAATTGCGTTATGACATGATACTCTCTTTTAATGTATGCCATTATATGTGAAATATTTCATTGTGCAGGGGGGGGGGCAACCAAATAAGAAAACCAGAGCTGAGAAAAAATCCAAATCGAACACATACAGTTGATAAAGATACTGACATTAAGAAGCTAAAAAAGCAGGCATAATATAAATACCTTAGTATAGAAGAAAAAGTTTAGCATACCAAGATGAGAAAAACGATTGGCAGTGAATATGTAGACTTAATAAGTAAGAAAAAGTTGTAAAACAAAAATACAAAAAACAAAACAAAAAATAATAATATCCAGATGGTTGTAGTTCCGGGTTGCACATGATAGGAGACCCTGCAGTTATATCCGGTAGGTATTCTCGAGGCCACAGCCATCTAGAAAATATTCGCATAATAGTCTACGTGTGTGTGCGTATTTGACCTCAAACTGATCCAGTTCGCCAAATTCTATTCTAATTTTATACTAATTAATACTAATCAAAAATTCAAATGCAATAACATCCAAAAATAAAAATACGTTCAAACCAGACAAGAACTCAAACGAAACTAATTAATCTTCTCTCCTGAGGTTTGCATTCACAAATATCCGTGAACTTAGAAGTAACATGTATCATGTAAATTCTTTACTCCTTGATACTCTAACATTAAGTGAAACTAATCTACGCTCCTCAACTCCTTTTAGCTACCTTAACATGACAAGATATCTTCCTCTCTTTTGTAAGGAATCTGACAGATAGATGCATGGACTTGATGGTTCCATTGGTAACACCCTCGCCTTTACTAAAATGCTGTCTAGAATCAGATCACCAAGTATTCATATGCTCTAGAGTAACATTACAACACTGCGTTAATTCCTTATAGTTTCTCTACTATTCTCCCTCAAGTCAGGACATACTGACAATACTCTCCTTAGATCCAGGTATATGTATTTTGGAGAGTTTAATAATAGTTAGCTTGGTTTCTCGAGTTACACTGCTAACAGATTTTATATAGCTCATTTCCTCACATCATTCTGTTGCCGACCAGCCATCCATGTCATATAGATCAGTAAGCTTTACCTTTAGATCTACTTCTTACTATAGTGGCTGATAAAAATCCATAGTCCACTCGAGAACGCCGATCACCGTGTGATATTGGTTTACATCGACCAGAAGCTGATTAGTCTTTGTTAATAATAGCAAGATGTTTCTAAAAGGCTGAGTTAGAAGCCATCAAATAAAACATCAGAGATATCTCATTAACTATTACCTTTTCTTTTCCTGCTGAACAGTGAGTCACTGAGACAAATGAATAGTGTAAAGCAAGCAATTAAGCATACATTCCTACACGAAAGTACTAAATCATGCCCCAATGGTTCATTTCAACTTATGCAGCAGCCATTGGCCAAAGGTCGCATGCATTCTGTAGATTCGTCCGTTACGAAAAATAGACAAAAGTTTATAGGCGCAAGAATTAATTGTAAGGGTGAAATAGCTGTAGACTAGAGAGGGCAGATCAAAGAGATCAAGAAGCGCGTCGAATTGCAGAAAATAAGACCTCGTATTTTCTGTAAAATTCATAAGTGTGGTAAATAATGGACAATCAACAATCCCTCCACTATCCAACAACCACTAAGTCGCTTGCACGACAACCAAAAGAACTGACTTGCTTGTTAGGCGGTTCGCTTCCAAGTGCACCTTAGACTGCTCAAACATTCCATTCCGAATTTCCCTTTTGTAGATAGAGGCCCCATTCGTAGATCTTAAAATCATGCCTTCTTATGTCCGTGATATCATAAAAATCCAAGACATGTGGACTTGATTATATCCCTGCCATATTAAAAAATTTCCGTGAGCTAGCACCTGTCCTCTCCAAACTCTTCAACAAATGTCTAGCTGAGTCTTGCTTATCCGATAGCTAGAAAATGACTCTCGTTGTACCAGTATTCAAGAATTATAGTGTTAAATTATTGCCCCATCAGTCTGCTGACCTTCTCCGCTAAAATCTTGAAATGTTAATCAATCCAGCACTAGTCGACCATCTTGTAAATGATAAGCTTCTTTCTTACCAATTCTAGATTTATTTTAGCGATCCTTTTTAAAACGCATATACCATGCTTTT
>NC_136510.1:54085922-54143422 GCF_053919585.1 Euprymna scolopes | reverse complement strand
ATATACATATATGTTTATATGTATAAATATGTACATATGTATATATACATATATGTTTATATGTATAAATATGTACATATATATATACACATATATGTTTATATGTATAAATATGTACATATGTATATATACATATATGTTTATATGTATAAATATGTACATATGTATATATATACATATATGTTTATATGTACACATACATGTGTACATATATATGTATGTATAAATATATATGTACACATATATATATATATCATATTCTTGCTAAATTTGTGACTACGTTGAAACCTTTAGTATTTACGATAGAAGTTTTTTGTTTGTTGACATGTTTTAGCAACTAAATTTTCTTTCCTCGGCATGGTCGCTACGTATGCACCTTCACTTTGTCCTGCCGACTTCAGTAAATAACTTTTCTTAGCCAAGCATGACATTTGACAGTAAGAAAACAAAAAAGAAAAGCCGATATAAGATGCTCTTCCCAATCCTTCAGTCTTGTCAATGCACATTCATTCTAGATATGATTGTTTTGTCCTTGCTTTCAATGTTTTGATATTCAGCAGATTTTCATTCCTATATTTCTTTTGGCTCTTCTTGAACTCACATGAGAGAATACACAGAAACAACTTCAGAGTTTTAGTGTCCACAATTGCGGAATCAACGGGCAAATCATGCATAATAATACAGAGCAGATATAACATCAATACTAAAACATTCCTTTACAAATAATAATAATAATAATAATAATAATAATAATAATAATAATAATAATAATAATAATAATAACAGCAGCAACATTCCTTCACAAATAATAATAATAATAAGAAGAAGAAGAAGAATAATAATAATAATAAGAAGAAGAAGAAGAATAACAGCAACGACGACGACAACAATGACAATAAAAGCAACAAAAATTCTCACTTGATGGACCTATGTACGCTATATATACAACTAGAAGAATAAAAAATAATAATTCCCATTTTCACCGCCTAATTAAATATAAGTTACCATTAGTGGACGTGTAGTTCTAACATTGTCCAATAGCTTACGACTCCTGAATTATTGTGGACCTTTATCTGTGACTATATT
This sequence comes from Euprymna scolopes, assembly GCF_053919585.1. NCBI lineage: Eukaryota > Metazoa > Mollusca > Cephalopoda > Sepiida > Sepiolidae > Euprymna > Euprymna scolopes. The sequence continues at coordinate 54,142,336 of NC_136510.1, read as the reverse complement.
CTTCTGAACTATTTAAAGTACAAGTTAAAAACTGATTCATATTTGTTCTAATGCAATACAACGCCCATTCTTATTAGCTTATTATTAAAATGATACAATTTTGCAAATAATATTCGGAATATCTATATATTTAATATTATGACACGTTACTTATCTCACATGTTTCAAGTCGTAAAAAGCAAAGGATCTATATAGTGAGGTGATATTTTGTCGATTGGACAATATAACATAGACGTCACTAATGGAGCCACCCTAATTTCAAATTCGTTCGAAAATATTCCCCAAATTTCAGTTTCTTTGAAACATTTAAAAGTGTTTTAGGAGCTATAACATCGATAGGACTTCCCATATGATTATTCTGTGAATCACAATTTCTTTTACAGACCTTTATATTTTATACATTTTTTATAGAAATTACGTAATGGATTTGATCGAAATTAGAAAAATGATTCGAGACATAACGTTTAGCATCATTAAATCATACAAAAGTAACGCAAAACTGTTCTATTTAGGGAACTGATTTTACTCATGCTGATACTGCCATTTATACATACACACACATACACACACACACACACATATATATATATATATATATATATATATATATATATATTCAATTTTCACCCCAAACAAGGCACAGTGCCACTTTGAAGCAGGGGGCTACTATTAGGGAATTAATTAGCGGGGTCATTATGAAGGGAGAAGAGTAGAAAGATGTTTGTTAACATTACACTTGAACTTCTGCATATCATTGCAGTTGGGAAAGCAGAATCCCGGAAGGGAGTTCCAAAGACCCGCAGTTCTGGGGAAGAAACTATTGGAGTAAAAGGCTTTCTTGCACCTAGGGATCTCCACTGTAAAGGGATGAGACTTAGTAGCTTGTCGGGTTTGTCGGGGGTAGTTACGTCGGGGAGGTACAAGTGTTTGCAGTTCGTCAGAGCATTCACCATTAAAGTATTTGTAGAACAGGCAGAGGGATGCAACATCTCGTCGATGGGACAGAGGTTGAAGCCTAGATGACAGTTCAGGACCTATCAGGTTGGCGACTCATTTTTGAATCCTGTCCAGGAGCGAGAGACAAGCAGCAGATGCACCAGCCCAGATGTGACAACAGTACTCCATACATGGGCGAATGGTTGCATTATAGAGGTATAGGATACTGGCAGGCGTAAGTAGTTTTCTAGCACGGTAGAGGGAGCCAACCTTCCTTGCAGCAGCCTTGGCAATGCTCTCAATATATCTATTCCAGTTCATATTCCCTGTAAACGTTAGGCCGTGGAGTTTAAAAGAAGTACTTTCAGGCAATGTGTTCTTGGCCATTGCTATTGGTGGTAGAGAAGGTTTCTTGTAGTTATTGAAGGAAACAAGCTTAGTCTTAGCAGCATTGAATGAGACCAACCATTTTTGTCCCCATTCCACTACGGATTGGAGGTCATCCTCTAGTGTTTCTGCCATTTTCTTTAGATATGTGTTCATTTGTTTTCCCCTCATATCTGTTATAGAGAGTGGTGTCATCGGCAAATATACCCATCTCCGAAACAATATTATCAGGGAGGTCGTTTATGAATATCAGGAACAATAGAGGTCCAAGGATAGACCCCTGAGGCACTCCCGCATTTATGTCATATTGTTTGGATGTACGTCCGTCGAGGACAACTTTGATTTTTCTATTACTTAAGAAGGATTTAATTACGTTATGAATTCTTCCAGTGATTCCATATGATCTAATTTTCCTTAGAAGACCATCGTGCCATACCCTGTCAAAAGCCTTAGATATATCAAGGGCCACCGCTCTACCCTCCCCTGTTTTATCCAATGAACGGTATATACGTTCAGAAACTACAGTTAAGATATCTGCTGTTGAACGGGCTTACCTGAATCCATATTGTTTGTCAGTCAGGAGTTTAGCAGCTGTTAGGTGCTGGACTAGGACTTGATTTACTAAGGACTCAAATATTTTGGCGAAAAGCGGGAGGAGGCTAATGGGGCGATAATTTAGTGGGTCAGTTCTTTCACCAGAATTCTTGAAGACTGGTATCACAGAGGCGGTTTTCCAGCAGTCGGGAAAACAGGATTCGTTAAGGCATTTATTGTAAAGTTTGGACAGAACTGAGGCAACCTCGGCAGAGCATTTTTTTAATAGCACAGCCTGGATGAGATCTGGTCCACACGCTTTAGAGGTGTCTAGGTTTTTTATAATAGCATGTACCTGAGAAGGTACGGCCATATCACGTTGAAAACACCGGTTCTCGTCCGATCACCGAAGTTAAGCAACGTAGAGCCTGGTCAGTACTTAGATATATACATAATATATATGTTTATATATATAATATATATGTTTATATATACATATATATTTATATCTCAATATATATATATGTAAATATATATGTTTATATATACATATACATTATATATGTATAAATATATATATATGTAAATATATGTTTATATATACATATATATTATATATTATGTTGATATATACATATATATTATTTATATCAATATCTATATATATGTTTATATATGCATATATATTATATATATCAGTATATATATATATGTTTATATATACATATATATTATATATATCAATATATATATAGATATAGTTATCCACATACAGTACTGTTTCCCTACATATATATATTATATATATATCAATGTATATATGTTTACATATACATATATATTATATATATCAATATATATATATATGTTTATATATACATATATATTATACATATCAATATATATGTATGTTTATTATAAGGTAAAATTAAAGCCAAGAACAATGCGAGATTTCTTTTTTTTATATATAGAGTAAAATTATTTCAACTCTAAACAACAGTAATTTTTTTTTCTGTTTTATCCAATGGTGTTATAAATCTCAATATATTTCAGACTTATTAGTCCTTTTTCAAGAGAAGACAGCGGAAGAGTGTTCTTGGCTTTAATTTTACCTTATAATTTTCTTCAACAATGCTTCAAGCAAACGACAACCTACTTATATCCCTCAGTCTCGGCCAGACAGAGTTTGCACTCATGAAGAACACTCTTCCGCTGTCTTCTCTTGAAAAAGGACTAATAAGTCTGAAATATATTGAGATTTATAACACCATTGGATACAACAGAAAAAAAAAAAATTACTGTTGTTTAGAGTTGAAATAATTTTACTCTATATAAAAAAAAAATCTCGCATTGTTCTTGGCTTTAATTTTACCTTATAATTTTCTTCAACAATGCTTCAAGCAAACGACAACCTACTTATATATGTTTATATATATACATATTATATATATATATATATATATATCAATATATATATATCAATATATATGTGTGTAAATATATATGTTTATATATGCATATATATACGTATATATATGTTTAGATATCATATATATTATAGTTATCAATATATATATATATATATATATTATCAGAGAGACAGAAGCAGAGAGAGAGAGAGAGAGAGAAAGAGAAAGAAGAGAAAGAAAGAGAGTTGAGGAAATAAATAGACCAAAAATTTAAGCCGATTAAAATAGATATAAGTCATAGCCTTTTGATCTAAAATAAATGTTTGATAAAATATGTGTACATGTTTGCATTAAATGCTAATACCTAACTGTGTATTGGACCGACACTAATCCACACAAAGTCAGAGAAACTAACAGATCTATATCATAGACAGATATATTGATATACAAATAGAAATAATGTATGTGGATTGTCTGCTCCTAATGTTGACCTGTTTTCATGTAGCTGCCAAACATCATTATTGGAATTATCAATAATTTCCCATTCTATGTATCCCCGATTCTGAATGCAAATTCCATGAACAACATTCTTTCCTATAACTGTCTTCCTGTTGGACTTCTGGCAGATGTTTACTTTAAGCGAAAAAGTTAGAAAAAATTAGTGGAGGGAACATTAAAAGAATTCACATTGTTATGCTGTCAATATGATTGATTAAAGGATTATATACTTTTTCCCGTAATGTTAACAAACAATTACTGAAGTTAATAGGTATTTTATTTTTAAACCATACAGAACTTTATAAAATAAACTTTTTAAATAACTATTTTATTTTTAAACAATACAGAAATTTACATAACTTATTTTTATATAATGCAGGCAGAGCAGCAAAACTTTGAACTATATTAAAGACATTTTTAAATAATGTCACTAAAATAAATTTTAAAAAGAATACTGTTCACAAATGCATTTGATGATACGAGGAAAGAATTCCCCTTTCTCTTTTTTTCGCCACAAAACATCCATCAAATGCATTTCAAATATAGTTGATCGATTTTTGCCTTTTCTTTTTTTGTGTGTCCATAAGCCTTCAATGGTCTGGGTATGACTGGAGGAATCCACTAGATTAACGAAGTTTTGATGGTGAAACACTTTATCGTGCTCATAAATGCCGGGTTCGAAATCCCCGAGTCCTTCGTATGTCGCCTATCCATCCGATATTATTTTTGTCCTTGGCAGGATCCAAGGTGTATCGATTCCTGTTTTCGACCACAGTGAGATTGCGCAGGTTTGACCGCTCCAAAAATCCAGATTCCTTTTTAATGTGTTCTGTATTGTATTTTCTTTGAAAAAATATGATTCATCGATTTCCACCTCTTTAAATGTTGTATGTACATCTAACCCACCAAGGATGATGGGATGGTCGAGTATGTCCTACTCGCATACTTCTCTGATAAATCAATAAAATTATCCAATCAACGATTGTACATTGACTGACACCTACTTCTTTTCTTATGTTTGTCTGCGGCATTTCACTGCTCCAAGAAAACAATACTACCAAAATTAGTAGATTGTTAAATGACTTCTTTCTCAGAATGAACCTTTCCTTGGCGAAACAGATTTTCTACAAACCAGACATTTGAAAAAACAAACATCACCGTCTTCCAGCATTTTTGTAAAAAATCTGACCTTTCATATATTTTCAAAAGCTTCTATTTTCTATAAGTCCCAATGAGGCTGCTGTCTGCAATAGTAACTCATTAGTTTATAGCAAATTATATAGATAATAAAAGGTCAATTTCCTTTCCTTAATTTCTGTCGTAGATTACATTGTCAACTGGTTTACATTTTTATTTGATAATAAATAAAAGAATACAAAATAAAAAAATACAAAACAAAACAGAATGAAAAGAATAAAGTATAAAAATAAAAGAATTATAAAATTTTAAAAACAAAAAAGAACTTTTAAAAAAGAAGTTATTGTTTTGTAAGTGTATCACTTGCAATCAATTTAAATTTTAATTGTATAATAGATAGACGGTGTGGACCCTTTTAATGCCCCGTTCAGTCATGTAAGAGTTACATTTTTTCTGCCTTTTTTGCTTAAAGTAAACATCCGCCGGACTGCTTTCCAGCTGACTAGAAACTGGACGTTTTCAAATGAAATGGAAACAGATTCTTGTTTGGCTGTTCTATTAAATAAACAAATATTGCCCAATTACTACAACTATCCGTACTTATGGAATTGTCTCGCCGACTGCCTAACACTTATTCTCGACTGGTCTTTGGGCCTTGATAAGTAGTGGCTTCTATGCAATATATATATATATATACATATATATACATATATACATATATATACATATATACATATATATATACATATATATACATATGTATATATATGGATAAATAAATAAAAAAGAAGTGGCGTTAAGATGCATCAGTATGTTTGCGCTCCCTTTCCTTACACTCTCTTCAAACACCACTAGAGAATATTAATTTTTCATTACATAAGTGAAGTTTGATCTTAAGACGAGTTTTTTTTTGTTGTTTATTGTGTTACCGATTCGCTCGACGGACATAAGTGTTCCGATTTATCTGCCTCTGGATTCTGGCTCAATATGATTCGCTCAGGTTTCATCACTGTGGCGATTCTCCCTCCCAAGTAAAAATCTCCTTTATTACTGTCGCGGTTGATTAAATGGTGATAGATTACGCAATTATCCTTATTAAGTTCTGTTTGCATACAACTCACACAAATAGGGATGATTTCTTATGCAGAAACATAATTTATGTGCAACAAAGAAAATGACAATTCATCGATACTCGCTCGATCCGCCAGAATCATATTTCGAGTTTGTTGAATGTCCATCTGAGTGATGGGGCTTGATGGCACCATGCTCACCATGGGCGAACAATAATAGGGCACAAAAGCTTCAGACTTGCTCGAATATTTATCAATAAATCAGTCCACCCATATGCACGGCTATGTGCGACACCAATGTTTCCGTATTTAACGGTCAGCTTGCCATGAATTATTTCTCATAACTATTTCAGTCTGGAAAAATCGAAAATGTGCGATCGGACTGGTGATATCTGTTACTCTCTAACATAGGGAATAAAACATAGGTGTTGCAGTCGGTTCAAGCAACCTATAGAAGGCAGGTGCCCCTTGTTACATCCTTCGTTGGGGGTCATATTTCTAAATATTCAAGGTTAGAAGTTAGAAATATTCCATATGTCGAGAGGGTCATCGACAGGAGCATCCACTAGCCAACATTTGGAAATTCGTCAAAACTTTAATAACATATAAGTTATAACAATTTCAACCTAGAAATGATGTCTATAAGCTTAGAAGTGGTTATGGAAATTAGGTGCAGTTCAACAGAGTGTAAGTTCAGGTTATTTTTTTCCTTAATTCCTGTATTGGGTTAAAAATATAGCAGAGTTCGCATTGCAATGTCTGAATAAAGAAATACAAAGACAATAATTTGGTTATAAAAATGTTAACATAATCTTTGTGATTTTTTAAAGATTATTATATAGAAGAGTTGAAGATAATTTAAATTGCAAAGTCAAGCAACAATTTTTTAAGTGGGTTCATATAATATGGATGTTATGAACACAATAAAGTTAATTAATTCGAGAACTTTCTTGATTTCTCTTCCCTTTGTTTGTTTTAATATAATATATCTATGACTTAACACATTTCCAATTATGAAATTAATTTCTTTCCGTTCTAGATCAAGAATCAGTATAATCAAAGTGTCATATTTATTTTACTGAAAATCTTGTATTTTCCAATCGAAAAATAACATAAGATCCTTTGTTCCTAGAACAACATTGAAGGTACTAAAATCATAATACACATGTTTTACGCCGCACTTCAATGGGTTTATATGTAACATAAACAAAACCTTACCTAATTGCAGTTAATTAGTTATGTTTGCGTTGTTTTGTTTCTTTTTAAATAATTCGTTATAACTCAATCTTTCTTTAGCGAACTTCACTTCAAAAATATTTATTCCGATCAGAAATTCATGGTTTCAATTCTTTTTGACCCGGTAATTATCCCTTTCGTCTCAATCGCTAAATTCTTATTAGCATCGATTTTATGTTGTATTCCGAAAGAAAATCCCTTTTCAATCTTTCCTCTCTTTTTTTATTCTACGTTATCACTTGCTGATTTAGCAGGTCTGGACTGGACTGAACAAGACCTTAACAGCAACTGATTAAAGAATTCCCAGAATAACGGTTATTTTCGTTTTTTTGGCGCTAAAGTTGGCTTGATTTTTAATCCGACCTGATTGGCCACTTGGTTGTTCCGTCATTATAATGCTCTGCTGTTACTACTAGTTAACATCATCATCATCATCATCATAATTCTATTCGTTCATTGGTATTTTAGGTGATAACGATCTTGGATCGTCACATCCTGTACCTGCTGCCTTTTTATATGTTAAACTTTTTAATTTTCAAGTCTTAATGCCGATTATTTTAATACCCATCGACAGTCCGCTAATTTGGTACACAGATATAATCACGCAAATATATTTGCCTGATTATATCTGTATATCACGATTGAACAGCACGCTTTTATGTATATTATGACAGAACAGCACGCTTTTACGCATCTGTTGAGATGGTTGTATGTGTGCATAGGCTGTGCTATGTGCATGAACATACACTTGAATCTCATCTTCCATGAAGTATCTCACTCTCAACACCTGAATGCTTACGAAACTCTATTCTTAAGAAGATACTCACTTTTTAAATCAAAATAACATATTTTACATATATTTTCATATATATATATATATATATATATATATATATATATATATATAATTTTTTATTAAACAAACATTATTGGTTACATAAGTTCATACATAATTTAGTAGAATCCCGAATCAAGCATACCACTTCATCAGACCAAAAAAGAATCGATATTGAAACAGGAGTTAAAATTACATTAGTTTTGATAATATATTAGGTGTGGTTTACGTTCTTGAAGGGAGTGGGTCGTATACTTTGTGTATGTAAGCAGTAGGTGTTTTGGAGGGAACTGTGGTGAAGGAAGGGCGTTTATTCTTTAATTGGGATTCGACTGAAACATGTATGCACATATGTAACCAATAATGTTTGTATAATAAACAAACCATCAACCAACTCTGTCCTGCATTGTGCACATTTTAATAACCACGCGAGTCTCATTGGATTTATATCTAGGAAAACAACTGATACAACCATTATATATATATATATATATAAATATATATATATATATATATATATATATATATATATATATATATATATATATATATATATATATAAAACGTTATCTTTTTTGTTTTTTGTTTGTTTGTTTTTTTGTGTTCGCGATACTTTTTGAATGAATTAAATTATTTATTAGCAGGTGCATTTTCACTAAAATGCAATTTTCCCTTTTACCAATTTGATACTCCTAAATGGGGAGCGGCATATATATTGTTTAAAATACAATTATCCACTGACACGTGTGTCGTTAGGCCAGTGGTAGAGGTTTAGGTTCTTTCCATGGGGTACCTATTTCGAATCTTGCAAGATTCAGCCACTCCAATGAGTCGTAGGCGACGAAGTACGTGTTAGTGAATAATTGTAATTTAAATAATATGTATATATATGTGTGTATATATATATTTTTTACGTAGGCGTCACCACTTATCAAGGCGGATAGGCCACTCAAGGATAAGGATTAAAGAGTGTAGATAGTCAAAAGGACAATATAGTAATCGATAGTAATGGAAGTTCGGTAAATTTGTTAACTTAAGTGGAACGGCTCATCAGAAACTTGTTTACGTTGGACTTGAAGACAACCATATTATAGACAGCTGGAAAGCAGGAAAACGGAAGACAATTCTACAGGCGTGCAGTTCTAAGAAAGAAGCTTTGATCATGGAATCTATGTTTAGGTTTAGGCACAGATAAAGAGTTTGGAAAATTATTGATAATGTTTTCAGCTAGTCTAGTGTTTCTTGTGAAAGTTTGGCGAGGGGGGACCATAGATTGAAGCTCAGTCGAACACTTTCCATGAAAATAACGATAAAGCAGAGACAAGCTCGCAACATCTCTTCTGTGAGATAGAGGTTGCAGCGAAGAGAAAAGGACATCTCCCACCAGGCCACGAAGTCTATTTTGAACCTATCAAGGCAGGAAAAGTCTTTTCTAGCAGCTCCTGCCCATATGTGGCAACAGTATTCCATCCTTGGACGTATCTGGCTCTTATATAGATAGAGAATTGCATCAGCAGTGAGATATCTACTGGATCGATAGAAGGATCCGACCATTTTTCCAGCGGCCTTGGCAACAGATTTGATGTACGTATTCCATTTATTCCCAGAAGCCCGTCAAAACTTCAGGCCTCCCCAAGACGAGAGCCATTCATTTTAATTGATGCCAGATGGGGATCAGAACATTGATGATGTAAAGATAGAAGCTTGGTTTTAGATGCATTAAAAGTAACCAGCCACTCCTTTCCCCATTGTACAACGTGATCAAGATCAGAGGAGAGACAATCGGAGAGAACTTGGTCGTTTACTGTCTTAGATGTGCTACCATAAATGGTAGTGTCGTCAGCAAAAATGTCTACGAATGATGTAAGGATGTGATTTGGAAGATCATTAACGTAGATCAGGAAAAGAGTTGGGCCCAGGATGGACCCCTGAGGGACTCCAGCATTTATACTGTGAGCTTCTGATTTTTGCCCATCAACTACTACTCTTATGAACCTATCAGAGAGAAATGATTTAATAATTGAGAATACATTCCCAGCTATACCATAGCTGGAGATCTTGTGAAGTAAACCTTTATGCCATACCCTATCAAAGGCCTTTGATATATATATATATATATATATATATATATATATATATATATATATATATATATATATATATATATATATATGGGGCGGGGAACTCAAATCTGTTCGTTTTATTTCAGGAACTAGATAACCAATCTATCTATTAGCATCATGTCATCCGGAATACAATTCGAGAACCGTGTCTCCTTTATGAATATAATTGAACGGCTTAACGACTAATATCAAGGAGAATCTCTCTCGGTTATGTTGAGCTCTTAATAACATCTTAGGAAAAAGTCAAAATACAGATATGAACTCCGATAACTCTTCTTACTCATATGAGAATCCCCCTTACTAAGGCGTTCGCTCGTGGTTCAGTAGCACTTAGAATCCGGTAGAAAACACTAGACCGCTAAACAAAAAGAATGGTACGGTCAAAAGTTGCTATTGCAAGATGGACATATAAAATCGAGTGAAAAATTGCAAATATGAAGAGGGGGCTAGACTATTCAACGCTGCCTTTTTTGTCCAAGTAATGCAGGTAGAAAGGTGTAGTTGAAAGATCTTGCTGAAGATAACAATTACCCAAGCGACTGCGGAAAAGTAGAGAACTGCCATATGGTTATATGCCTCAAATGTATAACACATACACAGACACACACACACACACACACATATATATATATATATATATATATATATATATATATATATATATATATACCAGTTGAGAACGGCTAAAATTAATTTCCCTAACCGAACAGGTTTGCGCACTACATTTATTTTCGCATACAAAGATTTCAATCTGGATACATTGCCACTAAACATATATTGCTACTAAATATACATGCCTATTATATATATATATTGCTACTAAAGATCATTATTTTAATTTTGATCAAAATGCATTATATGATTTTATTCTAAACATTTTTTAAAGTTAAGACTTAGCATAAATAGGGTTTCAATCGAGATTAAAACCTGAAGTGTCTTGCTTAATTATTGTCTAATGACTACAGGTCTAATTTCATGTATATCTGAATTTTTTTTAACTTTTAAATGAGCGGTTATGCACATAATAGGCTCCAATTTTTTCTAAACTCTAAAAGAAATTAAATTTTAGAGAATGTTTATGAATAATGTTATAACTCTTCTGATACATTTTTACAAAAATTAGTGTATCTGAATATTTACTGTTGGGTTCTATGAAATTTAGGATAGAGAATTTCTTATTTAGACATAGTCTACAGTGGCCGACCAAATTTTTACATGTATTCGTTTCTACATCATTTTCCACTTGAATGTCTATGTGCGTTCATTTTCTTTTAAGCTTCATAGTGATTCGCAAGTGCTGTTTTTATTCGATTTTGTTTTTTGTTAAACGTATTTATAAAAATATGTATGTATACAGCCACATATATATAGTTATGTATATATATATATATATAGAGAGAGAGAGAAAGAAAGATACTTATACACACATACACACACACAAAGATATATATATATATATGTGTGTGTGTCTATATATATATATATATATATATATATATAAACTGTGTCAATCGCTTTATTTCAGATTAGTAACATATCAACATTTCCCTAAATATACGTCACAAAAAATGAAAATTGTACCATCAAAGGATTGCTTTGAGTTTAGAGTTCCCTGTTGCCATATTCACGAAGTTATCGCATTTTATTTATTATCTAAAAATTTTTACTGTTCGTCGCTTTATTACAGATCTCTTACAATGCCAAAAAATCAGGCGAATAAAGGTTATCGAAACGCAAAGCATAGTTGCTGGACTCGCAGAAGGATTGTCCATAAAAGATTTAGTTACGGAGTTGGAATGAGATTCAAAAATCTTTTCTTGAACAACTCGAACGCCAAATCCAGAAAAAAAGGGCATCAGGAGAAACCTTTTAGATCGGGATATTCGGAAAATTCATAGGGAAATCAACCGAAATACAAACATCACTAGTGCTTTCGTTTTTGCAAAAGCTGGAACCGCTCCAAGATCAAGGGATGCCCGAGATAATGTGTTGAATCAGATTTCAAGGAACATCAAACCTCTTCCAATGCCTCCATTGAGCAACAACATAGGGAAAAACGAATGGCTTGGACAAATAATTACATGAAAATGGATTTCCAACAGGTCCTATTTAGGGGTGAGGTCAATGCTACTCTTGACAGTCCGGATAGATTACCAAAGTTTGAAACCCGAACGGAACTCCGGCCCGTTACAGAGTTCATCGCTAACAAGGAGGTGGAGGCATAATGTTTTGGCCGCGAATCATTGGAGATAAGTTGGTTGGACCATTCCGAGCGCCAGAAGGTGTAAAGCTTACCAGCAATGCGTACACAGCCTTTTTGGATAATAATTTGTCGACATGGCTAGATAACCTACCATTGTCACGTCGCTTTCAGATTATTTTTATCCATGACAATGTACTATCCCATTATGCTTGGGGCGACTGCATCATTCCTTGAATTTATGGAATTCGTGGGGAAACTCTCATGACTTGATGACCCTGTTCTTCAGATTTAAACCCCATTGAATATCTCTGGTCAATAAAAAGAGCAGTTTATGAGGGAGGCGAGCAATTTACTTCAAAGGATGCCTTGTGGAAGAAGATAGTTGATGTTGCTGGAGCCATAGCTGCTTTCAAGATCAAAGAATTGACTTCTTCAGTGGACAAAAGGTTATTTGAAGTTATTTTTAAAAAATGGTGGATATATCGATAAATCAATTTATATGATGCTCGTGCCTAGGACATGTTTTTGTTTATTATTCTTTGACAGACAAATATAATACAAGGGAAAGTTCGCAAGATAAGACATTGTATTTTTGCTCTAGATCAACATTTTAAGAGGCCTGCAATAGAGCGCTGAACAGCAAAAAAATCTTCAATAAATAACAAAATGTCATAACTTTGTGAATATCGCATGAATTTGAAATACAGTCTTGAAAATAACAAACCTAAAAGGAGTCGTTTGATGATATAATTTTTATTTTGTTGTGACGTAGGCTTAGTGAAATATTGATATTTTACTAATCTGTAATAAAGCAATTGACACAGTATATATATATATATATATATATATATATATATATATATATATATCCCACAGTAGATAGAAATTGATGCATCTTGATCACATCTCCACATGTATATATGTATGTGTGTATAAGTGTATATATATATATATATATATATATATATATATATATATATATATATATATATATATATATATATATAATAAATAAAAAAAATAACAATATTTCAAAAGTACATAAAAATGAATGAATAATCAACAATAAAGCCAGGGAAAGATAGTCTCCTTCTGTCAAGAAGTGACAATCCTCTTATATATATAAATATATATATATATATATATACATATATATACGCATATATATACACACATATATATACATATATATATATATATATATATATATATATATATATATATATATATAACTTACTCCCTAGCTTTACTCAGGTATTAAGCACTATTGCAATAAATACTGAAAATGAACACATAAAATATTATATCTCCTTATAAAATATTATGTGGGTATATAAAATAATATATATATATATATATATATATATATATATATATATATATATATATATAGTAATTTATAAAATATATATGGCGATTAAGCCTGAAGAGTCCTAGAGTGGATATTCAGTGTAACTTAATCGCCATATATATTTTATAAATTACAAACTAGCTCTACCTACGTATTGAGCACTTTTGAAGTAAATACTTCAAGTTTACGCATAAATCTATACTTTCGTATATTAATTTTATGTGAGTAAATTAAGTAGTTATATATATATATATATATACAGAGAGAGAGAGAGAGAGAGAGAGAGAGAGAGAGAGAGAGAGAGTGAGAATGAAACAGAAAGAAAGAGTGTGGGGTTGATGTGTGTGCGTGCATGTGTACGTGTAAGAGCTGTTTGTTTTGAAAACCTAACTATAACTTGAGTCTGGCGTGTGTCATTAAAGTCAGGAAGGGGAACCCATTCTCTCCTCGTCGGACTTTTATTTGCGTGTCCGTCCGCGTGTGTCTGTGTACCTCTTTCCGTTCGAGTGAGTCAATCTCAATAAAACAACGTTGCCTTACCCTATCCTCCTCGTCATCCCGTTCCAAGTCTTTATCGAATTTGGACTGCATCGATGTGCCCATTGACAATGAACCAGCGCTGGCACCAGCAGGGCTAGATCAGTGAAAAGTGTGGTTACGTCCACTGCAGTTATGAGAAACTGAATGCACAATCAACAGAGATTCGGAATGAATGAAGCTTCCTTTTATGAACGAAGAGTGTATGGATGGGGTAATGATAACGGGAAAGCGGCACCTCGGTGTGTGTGTGGGGGGGGGGGGGTAGTGGTCAGTTTATTTCCCAATGTTCAAAGCGTTCGATCACGCACCACACGGAAACGTGCTCATCGTTTTTTTCTGCTTCTCATAACAATCGCTTTACTATTTCCCTTCATTGTTTTTATATTATAGTTTTTCATTAACCAATGGCGCAAACATTCTCGATGTAATTGTGCGTTCATCTTAGAAAAAAATGACGACATCAGATTTTTTAAAACTAACCACACATGATGTTTTCTTTATATCCTAATGATGATTTGATTTATATTTGTTATTTTTATTAATCCACTTATATTTATTTTAGTTTAATAATTTTTACATTGCTTCATTTTTTCCCCTTCAAATGTTCGTAATTTATTCTGTCCGCCACATTTTTAACTCAATTTATTACTTCACTTGTTCCTACTTATTCTGCTACCAATCATTCCTTTTATGTACTCCCTCCTTACTCACCACTCTCCCCATTCCTCTGGCTCATTTTCCCCCTCATACTTCTCCTTCTATACCTCCTCTCCCATATTTATTACTCTACCCACTCATCCTCTTTACACTTATGTACTTCGTGCGGCATCTATTACTTTCTTGCTCCTACTACCGTATCTTCCTCCCCTATGAAGTTTTTCCTCAGACATTGTATAAAAATGTTGAGTTCTATTTCTGTAAATTATATCACTAAACGAATCTGGTGAAACCAATCGGCCAAAATATTTAAATCTAATTATGTATTTGTATCCGTGTTGTTACTTGTATGTTACCCTGCTTATCCACATAGCCATAAATTAACATTTTATCTGAATTTTTTTTATTGCGTCTGTTAAATATACACGAGTTTCGGCCATCTTGCTATCCTTAAAGTCAAATAGCTCTCAATGTTGTTAGTTGAGTGTCCCTTTTAAACATATCTCCGCGTGTGTTTGCCAGATTCTTGCTGAAGAGTTGAGATGTATTGAATATTTTCAATATCGTAAAGGATAAACAGTATACCTTAATGTTTATTCCTAAAGGCCATTATACCTAATTACTCTCAATTTATTTAATGTGCGGAAATATTCAGTGTAGTTGAGTTTGGAAACTATATAATTTAGTTATTTATTGTGTATGTCTTTTTATATTTTAAAATATTTATTTCGTTTTCCTCATTCCATAATCACCAGGGGAACGAACGTATCCCCAATAGACAAGGTAATTGAAATAAACAAGAAACATACACACGCATATATATATATATAATATACATATATATATATATATATATATATATATATATATATATATATATAGTTATTTACTACAATAATTATTAAATACATAAATACACTTGTTTGTCATCATTTCGAGAATCATCAGTGCAGAGATTTACGATTATCATTGCAATAATACTTATATATATATATATATATATATATATATATATATATGCATATATTATAACTGAATGAATGCATTTAATATAAGTGAGTGAATATTATTGGATAATTTTATTTATTATATTAATAATAGTACGACTTACGAATATATATATGTATATGTATATATATGTATGTATATATATGTATATATATATATATATATATATATATATTCGTAAGTCGTTTAAAAAATAAGGGCTTCTAGTTTTTAACTAGAAAACTAAAACCTTGAAGAGTCACGGAGGCGAGAGCGACATTTTGTGCTCCAGCATTGTTTCTACTCAGTAATGACTATTCTCAATGTACTTTTGCCAGACTTTTTTGATGCCCCGTTCGCCCAGAGCGCGCTTTTTAACTCACATATCTGTTGCCACTCTAAAACGACTAACCTATGTCTTTACTGTTCTAACATCAACTGCATCGAATTTGTAAACGTTTACCAGGCGCTGGTAAATGTTTATTGGTTCCATTTTTCTGCAGAGAGAAGATCAATGACCCATATCTGCTTCCGACGTACGTCTGTGAAGGGAATTGTTTTCTTACACTGTGAATATCTACAGCAGAGGGATGAACTATTCAAATCAATAATGCATGAGTTCAGTCATCATAACAATACAATTTGCACTCCTCTCTTATCCACTCATGCGTAATTAAAAATAGGAGGCATTACTTTTGGAACTACTGTCGTATAATTTGTGTATTTATTGAATGATATGATAAATATTAAAATCAACTATGTAAGCATAAAAAATTACTTAAAAATATTCATTGATTCTGGTATTTTTACTAAAACATTGACCAATCCTTTTTTTTTTTTAATTCACACACAAAACTCACATGTGTGGTGTGTTTTTGTGTGTGTTCATCAGCAGACTATTTGAAAAGCAACTGTTTTATACCTGGATCGAAAATCGACCGTCCAAACGACAGTCGATGATTCCAACCACTTGGCTATTATCTAGCTGATGCTTGCTTAGTGTAAGCGAAATTGCAATGATAAACATTGTAAAATACCGAATGCTCCGTTTGTTTACACAAAATACTTTGTTATAAAATGGCAATTGGCGATTTTACTTACTATCACAGAAATATATAAACTTGGAAGTGGGGCATGTTTATCATTTACAGAATGTTTCGTTATATTACCGATTTTCAGTGTGTCTGTGTGCCCCTTCTACACAGCACATGTACTTTGGTACTAGCTGTGGTATAAGCTATCGTTGGGTCCTGACATGATAGTTTTTGATTCTAAGAGATTTTATAAGCACCTTCTATGAGCTAGACCAACAAGATACTGAATGTTCCAGATGTTTTAAAAGTTTTCTACTTATAAATTCATTTCAGGGTAGTTGAATGGCATATTGATCCCTTTTACACTCTCTTCTCTCTCGCGCTTTCTCTCTCTCTCTCTCTCTTCTTTTTCTCGCTCTATTTATCTCTTCCTGAACAATTAATAAACCATAAAGCTTTATATACCGCGGAATAAAATGAGCCAATCCCTAATTTTACGTAACTATAGAGATTAAAAACAACTTTGACTATTTAAAATATATATATATTATAGTTATAAAAAATTTATTTATACAAATATTATTTGGCTATGTACGAGGGGCGTGCAATACGTAATGCCCCATGGCCCACTTCCAGTTGTCTGATCTAGCTGAAATTTTGCATGTGCAATGATTTATATCTCCACGGGTTATGTGGCTAATTACAGCTCTGAACTAATTGTGGTTTCTGTTTTACAGGTGTTTGAATTGAGTCAGGTGTGAAATGGAGCCTGTTGAATGTCGAGCAGTGATCCGGTTTTTGTATTTGAAAGGAAGCACCCCACAGGAGACTTTTGATGAAATGAAAGAAACTTATGGTGATAATGTCCCATCATATGACCTTGTAGAACGCTGACATCGTGAATTCAAACATGGCCGGAAGTCTGTGGAAACAGCTCCCAGACCTGGTCGCCCCCTTATGCCATTGATGAGGCATCTGTCCGTACAGTTGAGGCTGCCATTTTGGAAGATCGGCGTATTACTATTCGCCAAATAGCCCAAGATGTCAAGATTAGTACAGGGTCTGTGAAAACAAAACATTCATGACCATTTGCATATACATAAGGTGTCTGCCAGATGGATTCCCAGGTTGCTCACACCATTCCAGAAGTGAGAACGCGTCAAGTGCTCGAGGATGAATTTGGAGATGTGCCAAGAACATGAGTCAAAATTTTTCAAAAGACTGATTACACAGGATGAAACCTGGGTCCATCACCATGATCCAGAAACCAAAGCCCAGTGAATGCAGTTGAAGCACTTGGACTGACCACCTCCAAAGAAGGCAAGGGTGCAGTCCTCCGCTGGCAAGGTCATGCTCACAGTCTTCTGGGACCAGGACGGAGTAGTGATGACAGATTTCCTGGCAAAGCGTACCACAATTACAGGAGCCTATTATGCTTCACTTTTGAGGAAATTAAGGGAAGCTATCAAAATCAAGAGGCGGGGTAAGATCAGCAAAGGTACCCTCCTCCTGCTGGACAACGCTCCGATCCACAACTCGCATGTCGCAGATCAGAAGCAGTGGCGTGTGGTTATGAAATCTCTCTCATCCTCCCTACTCTCCTTACCTTGCACCCTCTGACTTTCACCTCTTCCCAGCCATTAAGTTGTTTTTTAAAAGAAAGTGTTTCCCAGATGATTCAGCCTTGATTTCTGAAGTCATGTCGTGGTTGGAAGACCAACCTGGGGTATTCTCCAAAAACGGTCTCCGGGGCTGCATCAAACGATGGTAGAAATGCATAACTCTGGGTGGTTCCTATGTAGAGAAAGACTAATAACTGTGCCAATTTTCGTTGCTCTATTGCTATGGGAAGTGGGTCAGGGACATTACTTATTGCACACCCCTCGTATTTGCAAAACATGTTTCAATCACAGATATGGAAAGCCATATTCTTTCAAAGACACATTTTTTTTTTTACTTACGCTTTCATTTAATGAACGAGAAAAAGTTTAACCTAAATTGAACAATTCAAAGCACCTTTAGATATTACTTACCGTGGAGTTTTTGTTATCTATTAAAAAATTAATCTATTTTTATTTCTATATTTTATTGACTTTTATAATTAGATAGATTTGTAACCAAGTGAAAGTTAATGGAGGCAGACATTTATCCCTTTAAGTTCTGCCCGTATGTTAAATCGACATATAAACCAACATAAATGCATACTATGAAGCTATACCTACTAATACCTGTATACAAATAGAAAGACGCGCGTAAATAAATCAGTCAAGGTACGTTCTCGACACAGGCTGACAAAGCATTGGCCATTTTTTAGCATAGATAATTTTGCATTTGTCATGTTTTGCCTCCTGTCTTTTGCGTGGTAGAAGTCTATTGCTTACTACCAGAGGCGCTCCTACCAGGGAATGCTGACGGGAATGCCCAGACAGTTTTTAACAGACCAGAGTGATCTTCCTTTGGAAGCGCTGGCCTGCCTTTTCCCATCTTCTAGCATTGTGACACATTTCTACGATGCGAATAAAGTAAATAACGACGTAGGTGTCAGACCAGACCAGGCAACACATAAAGAATCATTTTTACCTGGGTTACTAGCATAACTCTTCGTCAAAATGACAAGAAAAATAAAGCTCCGTTAGTGTTCGCACAATAAAAAATTTAAAAATTATATTAAAAAAAAACGTTTACAAGTGTTGTTGATATAGATGTACATAAGAATACTTTGATAAGTATGTTTTAACTTAAATAGGGATGGTATAATAAAATTGTGGGGTCTGCGTTCGCGCCTGGCCTCCATAGAATGGAAAATAGGCACACACTTTAATAAAAACTTTTCATATCTATCTGTGTAAGTATACTTTGATAATTATGTTTCTGTTTGCAGAAATATGGTATGATAAAATTATGGGGTGTTCGTTCGCACCTGTCCTCCATAGAATGGAAATATGTCACAAAGTTTAACAAGTTTTTTTTTAATATAGATCCACAGGATATTCTGATAAGTGTTCCAGTGTGAACAGGTATAGTATAATAAATTATGGGGTTTATCTATTTTATTTTTACTTTCATCATATTTTGTTTTGATTTTGATACCCCAAATTCAACCCAAATTTAAAACCCTTTGCATATATATATATATATATATATATATATATATATATATATATATATATATATATATATATATTAGGCTAGACTACTCGTGACCTGTTGGGTTAGTATATTTTATCTATGGAATAGTGAGTATACAGAATTAATGTATAAAGGTGATACTCGTGTCGGAAAGGAAATATTTTTAACAATTACGTAAATGGATCAAGGATGTATATATATATATATATATATATATATATATATATATATATATATATATATATATATACATAAATATAAATTATTACAGTCTAGGTTTGATGCATGGAAAAATAATATACTTGAATGCATAAATAAAACGGTTGAACGTATAATTAAATTTAAACACCCTAAAAATCTAATCCTCTTCTTAAAAATTCAGAAATACTTAAGGAACTTAAAATATTCAAGATAATTTTGTAATATTTTTCATTGATAAAGAGCCAAATAATATAGCTTTTATATGTAAAAATATTATATACAACGTTTATTGTTAAAATTATTGTAGGAATTATAGGTAAATTTTCAGATACCTATAAAATAAGAAATATTAATTCTGAATAATAGCATTATTAGTGAAAAAGTAGGATTAAAGTTAAAAGACAAAAACAAAAACATTTCATGTATGTATTGGATAATTAAAATGCACAAAAATCCAGTTAGCGCTAGGTTTATTGTAGCTTCAAAGACGTGCATTACTAAACCTTTAAGTAAAGCTATATCTAAAGTGTTTAACTTAATTATAAATCTAATAAATAATTTCCACCAGAAAAGAAAATTCTATATTAATATAAATCTATTTTTGGTGGTAAATAATTCACAACAAATAAAATAAAAAATCCAGAATAAAAGCAAAATCTATAGCGATTCATGATTTTCGTATGCTATATACTAAAATTGTTATGTAGCGGTTGGCTAGGGCCAACCGATACATAAAGGTTAAAATAAAATCCCTTTTTATTAACTTGATAGGTGGACATCGAATGTTGATAGTCCACCAGTATGAATTAAAGACAAATAAAGAATTCGCAGTGTAAATAGAAAAAGTCGGACGATCGTAATTGTTGACAAAACAAAAAATCAGGTTACTGGAATTCGCATATTTTGCACGGCATTCTACGGCGAACAAAACAAACAATGAATGGAATTTCCTGATGAATATAACATTTAGTAAACAGGTGAATTATCGGCACGTGCAAAAGTAATCGCCCGACTAAATAAATAAAACAAAAACGTGCTAAGGACTCACGTGGAAACCGAGACCTAGGTCCTTGGAATTGTCTGTTGGTTATATGTAAATTAGCTCTAGGACGCGTGACGTCAGAAAGTTGAGCTGAATGCCATATAAGGAACAGACGCGCGACAGATAGCAGAGATAGCAGAGAGAGGAGAGAAAAAGGCAACAGAACGTCGCTGAAGACCGTATCGTCGAAACGTCATTCCCTCCTCAGATCACTGTGAGAACGCTGTTACTATCGCTGTGAACTTCAAAACCACCAAAAGAAAAAGACGAACTGATAAATTGTAAATATGTATGATATTATAAAATATAATTTATACAAAAACAACGCAATTGTGACTTACGTCTTTAATACATGTTTTAAGTTACGGCTGATCGTTCTAAGCTGTCAACCGATTTGTTTTCAGGTTCAACACTGTTATGGCATTTTTTGACAATTAACGAGAGGCAAGATAAGAAAAAAGTGCCAGTTTAAGGTGAGATAACTCACTAGTCTTAACTCGTTGTCATGACAACCGCTTAGTAAACAGGTGAAACCACGGACGATCGACGTAATTAAAACTGCTGTGTGCCACAACCAGGGGGTCCTACAAACTACTACGATTCCCAACCTGGGGGCCACACCACAATACTACAAAATTCCACACAAAAATCTTATAAAAGAATTAAACAATACTAGCTTTTGAAGGTAATAAAGGTAAATATATCTATCAAGGTAGATTTAGCTTTTGAAGGTGGTAAACGTATACAGACTTTTCAAACTCTAAAGCTTTCTAGTGTAAAAATAAAAACAGCAAAACTAGGGTTTCAAAAGGTATTTTAAAATACTTATTAAAGAATGTAATTTTCTAATAGGAAATAAAATATGACTCTAAACTGTAGGTATTCCAATAGATTAGATCCTACATCGTTTTGAGCAATTTTTTTTATATAGACTGTAGTCTATATCATATCAAATAAAAATGATATATCTAAAATGTAATTTTCATGGGTGTAGGAGATTTATAGATGAACTTATATGTATAAACGATAATAATGAATTTGAAAAAAATCAACATCTTATGCATACAGTTAGAATTAACTTGGGAACATAGAAGAAATAGGCTATTAGTACTTGTCGCGACGGAATTAGGTCAGGCACAAAGCATTGCGTATCTATTCAGAAATAGTCGTAGTGACGTATCTAAGATCACTGTATATTTAAGGTACAGATATAATTAAAAGTAAGACAAACTATATTCTGTGGTTTGTTATAGATAGCAAGGAAGCCACATATTCAATACAAGCGAGTTTATAGTAATTGTAGATATTAAGTATATTACTTAAATAAAGTCGTATCTTCTAATGTAAGAAAAAAATAAGTCCAGGTTTCTGAAACTTCTGGGATTTTCTTTGCATAGGCTTTTTTTCGCTAGTTTACTTGGAATATGAGAGTGAAAGAGTAGTTAACCTATAGCGAGGAGGGATAACGAATTTCAGCTTTACTCAGGAAAAGGTTTGCAAAAAAAAAGACAAATAAAGATAAATAAATACAAATAAAACAGAAATAAACGAGCATGTATACATTTCTAAGAAGATGCATTTTTTAAAAATAGTACTTAACATTTGTGGGCTTTCCTGGGGCCAGAGTCCTAGTAGATGGAAGGTTAGCTGATGGTCTACTTGTGTTGCATGCCTTGTGTTCTGCATAACCACTTGTTCAGCACCCCTTACCTAAACCGAAACTCTTTAAAAAAATGACAGTACAATCTGAAATTACGCTTAAACCAGGACAAAACTCAAAGAAAATCAAATTTCTTCCTCCCTTGAGGCTTGCATTTACGAACATCTGTGGGCTTAGAACTCATTTAAATTATGTTGAAGCATTTTTCTTAACAAACACCCCGGATATCTTAGACTAGAGAAACAAAACTAGAAGCGGACGATCAAGCCTTTATGTGCTTTAAACTTAACATGCAATATAATATTAGTTACTTTTATTTTATCTACCGCTCTCCTTCGACCCAGGACTGTACCCTAATAAACAGTCTCTGACAGCATAGATACAGCACTTTCCCTCGACACTAGCTCAAAAGTTCGTGTATTTGGTGATTGCAATGTCCACCACAACAACTGGCTTGGATTTTCTACTTACACAGACGCAGTTAGTAGCACAACACATAGCTTCTCTATAACTCATTCCCGATCATAGATTGTTACGTTCCCAACTCTTTTCCCTGACCAGCGAGAACAACACGCATCACTTTTAGATCTGTTTCTGATCACAGTTCCTGGTGATTGTGTTACGAACGCTCACAACCTATCTAGTGATAATAGTTGAAATCGCCCTAAACTCTACAGCCAAAATGGAAGAGCTATTGCTCAAAACAGCGAGATTATAAAAAGGCTGACTGGGAAGCCATCAGTGATCCGATCAGAGATACCCCATGGCGAAATATCTTTTCACTTCCTGCTGAACAGTGCGCAAATGAGACCACTGAATGGTTCAAAATAGCATTTGAAGCACATGTTCCCACGAGGGAATTTTTTAGCAAGCCCCACTCTCCCCAATGATTTACTTCCACATGTGCAGCTGCCATCGCACAAAGGCAGCACGCGTACCGCAGATTTAACCGACATAAATCCATTTCAAACAGGCAGGAGTATATAGAAGCCAGAAGTAACTGTAAGAAAGAAATAGCGACAGCTAAGAGGGAATTTACTGAAACCACCAAAAAAAAAAAACGCATCAAAGCACAGAAATTAGGAACCCGTGACTTCTGAAAAATCTGCAACAGTGTAGTAAATAATGGACAATCAACAATTCCCCCACTATCCAACAATCATGAAGTTTTTTGTTCAGCAACCAAGAAGGCTAACATGCTTGCCAGTCGGTTTGTCTCCAACTCCACACTAAACCCTGCTAATCAACCTTTCCCGGACTTTCCTTTGCGGACAGACGCCATACAAGACGATCTGAAAATCACCCCTTCTCAGGTGCATGCTATCATAAAAAATCTCGACACTTCAAAAGGATGTGGACCTGATCTCATCCCGGCTGTGCCATTTGAAAGTGCTTCGCCGAAGTAGCTCCAATCCTCTCCAAACTTTACAACAAATACCTTAATGAAACTTGCCTTCTTGCCTATTGGAAAACTGCTTTTGTGTTACCAGTTTTTAAGAATTCTGGCGAAAGAACTGACCTAATAAATTACCGCCCCATTAGCCACCTCCAAATTTTTGCCAAAATATTTGAGTTCATAATTAACCAAGCTCTAGTCCATCACCTTACAGATGCTAAACTTCTGACTGACCATCAATATGGATTTAGGAAAGCCCGTTCCACAGCAGACATTCTAACTGTAATCTCTGAGCGTATATACCATTCACTTGACAAAGCAGGGGAGGGTAGAGCGGTAGCTCTAGATATATCTAAGGCTTTTGACAGGGGGTGGCATGAAGGCCTTCACAGGTAAATCAGATCATACGGTATCACTGGAAGAATACTTAACATAATTAAATCCTTCTTAGATAAGAGAAAAATCCAGGTTGTCCTCGATGATCGTATATCTAAACAATTGGACCTCTATTATTCCTAATATTCATAAATGACGTCCCTCACAAAATTGTCTGATGACACCACGCTCTATAACAGACACGACAGGAAAATAAATGAACACATATCTAAAGAAATGATAGAAACACTAGAGGATGACCTCCAACCTGTAGTGGAATGGGGACAAAAATGGATGGTCACATTCAATGCTGCCAACACTAAACTTTTTTCCTTCAATAACTACAAGAAACCTTCTCTACCACCAATAGCAATGACTAAAGACTCTTTATCTGAAAGTACATATTTTAAACTCCTCGGCCTAACGTTCACAGCAAACATGAGTTGGAACAATTACATTGAGAGCATTGCCAGGGCTGCTGTGTCTACCGTGCTAGAAAGCTACTAACGCCCGAAAGTATCTTGTACCTCTATAAGGCAACCATTCGTCCATGTATGGAGTATTGTTTTCATATTTGGGTCGGTGCATTTGCTAGTAGTTTCTCACTGCTAGACAAGGTTCAAAAGAGAATCGCCAACCTAATAGGTCCTGAACTATCATCCAAGCTTCAGCCTCTGTCCCATCGACCTAATGTAGCATCCCTCTGCCTGTTCTACAAGTACTTTAACGGTCAATGTTCCGACGAACTACAAGCACTTGTACGTAAATACCCCCGACAAACCCGACAAGCAGTACAATCCCACCCCTTCGCAGTAGAGATCCCAAGATATAAAAGAGCCTTCTACTCTAGTAGTTTCTTCCCCAGAACAGCTAGATTTTGGAATTCCCTTCCGAGTTTCTGCTTCCCCAACTGTACTGACATGCAGAAGTTCAAGTGTAACGTGAACCGACATCTTGCTGCCCAACTCCCCAGCTAGTACTCCTGTAGCCTGTGTCCCTAATAGTCGCCCCCTACATCAAAGTGGCAATGTTCCTTGTTTGGTGTGAAAATGTAATTAAAAAAATAGATATAAAAATTAAGAACTGGATTTTTCTTTATAGAATATTTGATAAAAGAAACTCTTTCCCCTTTTCAAATAGTTCGTATGCCGCATAAAGATAGTATCTGCCCTTATTTTATGTATCATGGAAAGATTATGTCAGAGTTTTTGAGAATAACTCGCGTTACCTTGAAATTAAAAGATTTTATACCACCACTTTCTAGCTTAGTAATAAGGATGATAAAACAAGGTGGGGATAAAACTAAAATATTTAAACAGTCAAATAAAGTATTTGCTCGTTATGTTCGTTATCCTGATGTTTTTGAATCGTATAAAAATAACCAGAATATATTAATAAAGGAAATTCAAAACTATATTAGTAATGTAGAAAATGTATTATACAAAAAAACAATATATATATATATATATATATACATATATACATTCTTATTTAAAATTAAAAATATATGCAAGTTAAACATATTATATATATATATATATATATATATATATATATATATATATATATATATATATATATATATATATGATTTTAAATAAATAAAAGTGTAAATATATAAAATACTAATCATAGTAGGGGTGATAAGTAGTCAAATGGATTAATCCTAATCTTATAAATACAACACTGGTAAATTAAAAAATATATCCATTTTAAATTTGGAAACAGACGAATCTCACAGGTAAGGAAAACATTTTTAATAACATGAATAGGCTATCCAAATGAATCAACAGCAGGAAACTTGAA
The DNA here is from genome assembly GCF_053919585.1 of Euprymna scolopes. NCBI lineage: Eukaryota > Metazoa > Mollusca > Cephalopoda > Sepiida > Sepiolidae > Euprymna > Euprymna scolopes. The sequence goes on along the minus strand of NC_136510.1, from coordinate 54,115,790 downwards.
CTAATATCTGTAACATTTTTGTTCTTGTGATTAAGGGAGGTGGTATCTGATCCATACTGCTGGGGAGCGATGTTTTAATATACTGTGTTTTTTTTTAATCCCCGAAAAAGTGTTTCATGGTAAACAACTGATGATCTTTTAAATTTACATTAGGACTATAGTGAATTCGAGAGGGCAAGTTGATGCATTGGTTGCAGTTGATTAAATGAATTAATGACTAAAGTTTTCTAACGAATGATAAAAAATATAAAAATTAAATAATTTTTTGTAGTTTTAAAAGTTAAAAACTTTCAAGACTATATTCGTGTGACAGTATATTAAAATGGCAAAAATATAAATACATTTCTCTGACTCCTTTCAACGTGTAACCTTATTATACCTCCAGTATGTGTGTGTGATTATCTTAAAACGATTTCATATACATAATGAAAAATTGACAAATGTTTTATTGTTTGCTTGTTTTTATTGTGATAAAGCGCAGCGAACTAAGTATAATGGTATCCGTTTGATACACAGATATTAATACGGATTAGTACATTCCTCTGTAAGTATGGCATAAAGCATTTATTGTAAGTCAACGGGTACAACTTTTGACTGTTTCCATACCCTTCAAAATATTAATAAACACTTGCAAGTAATTTTAACGTCTTCAAACTGCCAATTACGAAATCTAATAATAAAAAAACTTTAAAATAATTTAAATCAAAATAACTAAAGCAAATACGTAGAAAAGTAACTGCTATTACAGATACAGCGAGAAATTCATTTTTAAAATTAAACGGGCCTCAAATAGTATTTACCGTTTTAATGGTGTAAAGTTTTTCGTGTTTTCATAACCAACCGATTAACTATGAGATGTCATTTTCATTGCCTTTGGTAATCATAACAACTCTGCATAAAAGAAAATGGCCAAATGAATAAATGTAAAATGTCGAAAAAAAAACGACCTACCGTAATTTGTTTTTTTTTTTGTTTTTTTTGCTTTTTTTAATAACCGTCAAGACGAGGTTAGAAGAAGTGAAATAACCGTCAAAATTAATAAGGGGGGTCAAATAATTGTAAGGAAATATTGTAAATAAAGGTTAACATATTTATTTTTATTGTTTTTCAAATAATTTTTTTCTGTTTTTTATCGTGTATAGATTGATAGATATAAAATATTTCCGTGTGCTAGAAGGTTTCCATTTTAAATTCTATGCAATTCTGTAGAATGTAGAAACTATGTATAAATAAAATTCAGCGTACTAGTGAAAAGAAACTTATTATTTAATAAGAACCCATAAAAATGTATAATTAATTAACGCTAGTTTTCCAAAGGAATATACAAAGTAGTTGTATCTTCCTGTAGTCGCTCGCACATCTAAGACTGAGTATAGTAAAACGTTCGTTTTCAATAATTTTTAAATAGAAAAAGTAGACTTTTAATATCAATGTCAGAGCCAGAAAAACTTTACTTTATAGGTATATATATAGGTATAGTGGGGAAATCGGAGGGTGAGGGAAGATTAAAAGCATCAAAAATAATTGATTCTACACATTCGAGTTACATGCAATGTCAGATTATTAATACTGATTAGCATACCATTTCAAAATAATGGGTATTAGTTGTTTGAATATATTTTCACCGATTTCTTAAGCAGTTGAAAGATTTCTTTCTTGTCATAAAATCTAATAAATAAAAAGTTTTTCATTATTTTAACAGTTTTGCGTTTCTAACGTTTGCGACGCACTACACGTGAGCAGATGATATAATACTCTAACATAACAGCCATGATAAACGATTATTTGAAGAAAAGTTGTTATTCTGTCCATGACTAGGGAGACATTGCAGGTAAATCCGTTTGCGCCGATCTTAGCAGAATCGAAAACACGACATCGTGAAAATCATGATATTGAAGTGCTGCGTCTTCTACAAACCAGAGGCAAATATTCCTCATCAAAATTTCAATCCTTATCGTCTTCTCGATTATTTAAATGAGAATGCAAATCGACTGCCTTCATACTTATATTCATAAGCCTAAAATTAAAATGCTGCATAGACAAAGTTTTGGAAATTCAAGAAAAAGCATCCATTGTCTTTTTGTAAATATTTTAACAAGTCTTACCTTAATCTTTTAATACACATTAAAATCATTTGTCATGAACTCCAGCGTCGCGATTCTTGCTTTTACATGCAATTTCGATCATAAAATTCTCATTTTTGCATAAAAATTAAAATTTATTTGAATAATGCTTCCGGGACTTTTATTGCAAAGTTACACAATTCAAAGTATTGAATCGATTGTGTGTTTCGGAAGTTTTGAGATGAGGATTGATTTGATATTATTTAGATTTTACGGACTACTATTTTCATCTTGAGTGTTTTCTTTCACAACGTTTCGGTTGATGTAACTTCTAATCTTTATGTGTATCTTTCGAACATGAATGTTTCTGTCAAACTCGGGAATCTGCACGGAATTTCGAACAAAACCCTTTATTTAATCCACAGAAGTAGCATGCTCTCGTTAAACATTGACCAAAATGGTGTGACAAATAACAAATGAGAACAGTGCTTCGACGAATCCAAACAATACGAATAATTATTGCTTTTATTTTTTTCTTAGTCGCGTTATTCACGTTATTTGCGTTTCCCACATGTATCGAGCGCGTACAGGCGTTACATCATTCTCTTTTTAAGTAGCATCTTTCTCGATATTAATGAATCATGAATGACATAGAATATGTAAAATATTAATTCAAGAATCAGTGATTAATTAATTGCATCGTACGTTCTTAGAAACTTGAAGTAGCATTTTCTAATCTATGTGTCTATTTAAAAGCACATTCTATATCGATTTTATTGGTTGGAAAACAACAGACTTGTAATATCATTTGAAGTACTCTTCTCATCTCGCATGCTATGTTTACAACGATGCTTCAAGGATTTTGAAGTCTGAAATATTTATAACGAAAACTTTCTTATTTATATTGTCATTTTTACCTGCGCAATTTTACCGTGTCATTCATCCATTTGCCAGTTTTACTGTGCACCTTTATTATAACGTAAAATAGGATGTAAATTTATTTTACTCGAGTATAAAAGTAAAATGTTGCACAAATTTTCGAGATAACATTTAAAAATACAGTTTTTCACAAGGGAATCACCGCTTATTAAGACTGAGAGGCCATGCGAGAATAAGGCTTGCTAAGTGAGCATCGTGGTAATCGGTAATGGCGGAAATTGGTTAGGAATTGTTATTTACCAGGGCAGTGAAACAAGAACTTGTTTACATTAGACTTAAAAACAACCATGTTGTAGTCAGCTAGGAAGCAACCCTATAATATTGTGTTCCACAGACCATCAGCTCTAGAAAAAAACCTTTGCTCATGGAATTTTCGTTTAATTTTAGGTACACGTAGAAATTGTTGGAAGTTATAGCTTGGCGTGTGTTTGCCGTGGATATTTTACAGGGGACGCCATAGCTTGGAGCTGAGTCGTGTATCTGCTATGAAAATAATGATAGAAAAGACATAATCGCTACGTATCTTCTATGAAAAATATGTAGCAAAGAGATTTCGAAAAATATGGAATGGAACATATTTGTGGTGAAAAAAATACTGACACACATCATTGATAAAATGGTATTATATGCAAACTTCAAAGGGAAAATAAAAAAGAAAGACTGTTTTCTGTATCTCTTTTTCTTTTTCTTAACTATTTTACTTACAAGAATTTTAAATGCGTTTTACAAAAAATGGTTTCGTTAATTAAGTGCAATTGTTTATGAAATAATCTTTTACCAACTTACGATCAACTATTGCAAATCTGCTTTGTTTAAAAGAAAACATATATTCAGTTTCCTTGCTATTTTAATGGATAAAACGAAGAATACGTTTTGAGATAATTAGTTCGAAAGATCCATTTGTGTAACGTAGCCCCCTCCCCACTAGAGTATTTTACGAACTGGTTATACTTTGTGCGATATTAGCTATAGGCGTGCTATATCTGCTTCCTCCAAAGAAAGTTTACAGGGAACATCGAACCCACAAGCGATCCCCAACCACATGTATATCAGCCATTGAAATATGTTATATAACGCCGAGCATTTCCAAGTCTTGATCACCTGGTATTGACAAGGCATCACGTCGCTTAACTGTGAGCTAATGAGAATTGTTGTTACTGCAATTATGGAGTATTTTTACTTTTGTGATGATGCATATACGCATTACACGGTTTTTGTAGGGTAATACGAAAATTTGAAAACTGCAGTCCTATGACTATATTTTTAATTTTTTTAAAAAGAATCCGAATTTGTAATGCATTGGAATTGGGAATTTTGAACAGAATCGGTACTTTGATCAGAATCAGAAAATATATTGGATCGTCCCATCAATAATAGAAACAAGTTGATGAATATATTAGTGCATTGGTAAGAAGAGCATCAAAATGCTATGGCCATAGACATTAACATACACTGTCTGCCATAATACTTAGTTACGCGCCAGAGAGATTCTTTCATGTCGAACGAAAACAATGGCACTATTAATGAAAGAAGAACCGAAAAGAAATATAAATGCAACAATAAAGATCGACTCGTTCGACATTTAAAATTGACGCTTGGTTGAAGCGCAATGATATATATACATATATTTTTTTTACATTTTCACCCCAAACAAGGCACATTGCCACTTTTATGTAGGGGGCTACTATTAGGGACACAGACTACAGGGGTACTAGCTAGGGAGTTGGGCAGCAAGATGTCGGTTCACGTTACACTTGAACTTGTGCATGTCAGTACAGTTGGGGAAGCAGGAACTTGGAAGGGAATTCCAAAATATCGCTGTTCTGGGGAAGAAACTACTAGAGCAAAAGGCTCTTTTATATCTAGGGATCTCTACTGTGAGGGGGTGGGATTGTACTGCTTGTCGGGTTTGTCGGGTGCATTTAAGCAGAGGGGGTACAAGTGTTTGCAGCTCGTCGGAACATACACCATTAAAGTACTTGTAGAACAGGCAGTGGGATACTACATTGCGTCGATGGGACAGAAGCTGAAGCTTGGATGATAGTTCAGGACCTATTAGGTTGGCGATTCTCTTTTGAACCTTGTCTAGCAGTGAGAGACTACTAGCAAATGCGCCAGCCCAAATATGAAAACAATACTCCATACATGGGCGAATGGTTACCTTATAGAGGTACAGGATACTATCAGGGGTCAGTAGCTTTCTAGCACGGTAGAGAGAACCTACCTTTTTCGCAGCGGCCCTAGCAATGCTCTCAATGTAATTATTCCAACTCATGTTTGCTGTGAACGTTAGGCCGAGGAGTTTAAAAGATGTGCTTTCAGATAAAGAGTCTTTGGTCATTGCTATTGGTGATAGAGAAGGTTTCTTGTAGTTATTGAAGGAAACAAGTTTAGTCTTGGCAACATTAAATGTGACCATCAATTTTTGTCCCCATTCCACTATAGATTGGAGGGCATCCTCTAGTGTTTCTGTCATTTCTTTAGATATGTGTTCATTTGTTTTCCTGTCGTGTCTGTTATAGAGCGTGGTGTCATCAGTGTATATACCCATCTCACAGACAATTTTGTCTGGGATGTCATTTATGAATATTAAGAATAATAGAGGTCCAAGGAAAGACCCCTGAGGCACTACCGCATTTATATCATATTGTTTAGATGTACGACCATCGAGGACAACCTGGATTTTTCTCTTAGCACGGACGACAGTAAATGCTTAATTTAGATGACGACAGTGCACCAAAGTTTTGCGTTGGCGAATCCGAAAATGCTAACAAGTCTATTTCTCTATAAACTTTAGCACTTTGAAATTTAAGATTGAACTGAAGGGCCATAGGGTAATGAGCAAAGTACTAAGTAAAATTTAGTTATAAGTGGCATTTTTCTCGATATTTAAGGTTCGATCCCCAAAGCGAGCAATACTCAGACTACAATTGGTAATGACTGAAGACTTCTACCTGGTATGGCTGATGGAACGAGAGTATGCTAACCTCGTACATTAAATAAAGTTTCGTTTGTAATTCTGTACAGATACCTCATCCCCCAAAAAAATTCCCGAATTTAACAAGATTCAAATGAAGAATTCCGTATGATTTAAAGAATACAAAGTAAACGCACTTCACCAGAAGCATCAGAACACTTCCGTCTGCCTTGACAGAGTACAAACTTGACTTCGGGTAAAGGGTGTCCTTTTCGCTTTCTTAGAGCCATTATCAAAGAAACGCGTTGGAACAGACAAATCGCTGTAAAGCAAGCAAGTCAGTCAGTATCCCCAGTGAAAATATAACAAAATAAAATTCGATCATAATCTGTTTCGGTTAATTCGGACACAAGTATTATTCCTTTGCTAAATTCAAATTTTAAAAAATCCCCTACCCCGAAACACACATCCCAGCAAAATTATCTCTATATTGATAACTTGTTACCATTTAGTGGATTAGTAATGAGATTAAACGTTAATTCCATATTTACAATGGAAGAGCAATAGCTTTTTCGTGTAAAAAGCATGTGTCGTAAATAAAATTTATACGATGCTTTACGTCTCATTAAGTAATTGTGTGTTTTTCTAATTCAATAATTGTTTACATTTTCTATGACACAGTTTTCTTCATGAATAGTCTTACTCCGTCGATAAATGCTGAGGATTTGGGAAAAAGTGTTATTTCCTAGCCAACTTACTTACGAGCATTGCGATTCTTAATTTAATAAATTTACCCGGTTAACGCTAGGACATAGACCTTGCAAGTGAATGATAGAACACTGAATTTAATAGCGTTTTCCGTGTTACTATGAAACTATTTCGATTCAGAAAATATTTTTAAATATGAATCTAAAAGACTTAATGCTAATATCATTAGACGTTATTGATACACGGTAATGCTTCCATGTGAAACAATTGTTATCAAACTATTACAATAAGAATTAGTTTCAAATGAGTATACGATGAATTCCTAAAAATCATTTTAAAGGTTTGAAATTAAAATTCATACTTAATTATTGTCTGGTATATCACGTAACATGAAGAATTAATTTTTAAAAATGATCCAATTTTTAACTTAACTGAACAATAAAAACTATTAAGTTATAGATTTTATGAAGAAAGCAAATCTACATAAGATATATCGTCCACAAAATAATAATTCAATTTTAAAAAAGACAATCCAGTTCTAGAATTAAGATAACCATACTGTAACTATGAAATGGTCGTTTCAATTCTTGTTGAGCTGTTCTCTTCAAAAATCAACTTTATCTAATTTCCACCCTTACTGATCATCACGTTGTTTTTACATCGTCCATTAATTAATCCTTATCCTCAAGTAGTCTTTAGTCTTTGATAAGCGATGATTACTTAATAAAAAATACAAAAACAATTTCAATAGCATTATTTGTTTATTGAAACCAGTTTTTAATCTAGTATCTGAAATTCAGTGTTGACTTTTGCAAATAAGTTTACCACTAATTGCAACTAATTTCTTAAACATTCTTTATGTTCATGCATTGCATATAAAAGGTTACTTATTCGTTTTAAGAGGCAGAAAAATGTGTAAAATATCTAATTATTGAAAAAAAAACAGATTGTCATTTTGTTCCCGCCTCCGCTAGAAGTTGGTATATTTTTGTCTTCCTAATTGAAGAATACGTTACTTGTTTATGATTTCAGTTAGCCAAAGAATATCTCATTTCGTAAACAAATGACGTCTGGTCAGATGTTGGCACAGAATATGATCTTTGTTAAAGACTCTACTTTGGAATCTATCTCAAAATCCCAAATCAAAACAGGGACCAACGCGGTCAAAAAAAGACACAAACAAAGATTCTTGTAGAATAAATCAGAATCATCTTCACAGCTTGTCTTGTCTCCCTCCGACATTTTGGCACGTGATAATTACCATTTCCTCTTCTTACCGAGCAAGCATGAATGTCTTTTTGTTTTGGTTCGCAACTTGGAAAATCTGAAAATTTTTCGATAACACGTATACTTTAATTATTTACTGCTACAGAGAAGGTTAAATGTTAAAATACGAAGGGCTTTCAATAAGTTTCCAAACTTTTTTCATATGGGCACTTATATTAACAGTGCACACATGAAACTCTAGTCCCCTTCGAAGTAATCTCCTCTGGTTGCAATGCACTTGCTGTACCGTTCAAAAATCTTCGAGACGGCACCATGGAAGTCCTCTTGTGTGAGTGTGTCAATGACCCTCATCACAGCCTCTTTCATCTCCTCAATTTCGTCATAATGACAGCCTCTAAGGTTTCCTTGAGCTTAGAGAATAACCAAAAATCATAGGGAGCTACTTCTGGACCATAGCGAGGGGGAGGAACTGTTTTGATGCCCATCTTGGTCAAACAGTCTGTGACAAGAATGGAGTTGTGGAATGGTGCATTCGTGGAAATATTTGCATCTTCAGTTCCTTGCGAATAATTGTGTGCACTGAAATCAAGCACTGTCTCTATAGACACAGGCCGATCCTTATCCAATGAATTATTTATTTTGCCAATCAACTCTGATTTCTTTACTCCTTCCACACTTCACATCATCCCTAATAGACTCCTTGCCTTCCTTGTTTCTCTTATGGTGCTAATGAACTGATGCTCGATTCATGCAAATTGGTCCACAAGCAGTCTGAAGTATTCCATATATTTCTATGACATTTTTCCAAGTTTAAAATAGAATTTTATTGCATACCTTACTTCTATAGTGTCCTCAATTCCAGATTGTCTTTTTGAAACTCACCAGATGTGACAATCAAGCTTTACTAGGGTGTATTCCAATACATGCTGTAGCTGTTCATTTGAACCTGAAATCATAAAAATTGGTCGGTCATCTCATAACATGTATAGCAATAATATACCGAATTTTCAAGAGTGTACACCAATTTTAAATGCTTGTAAGAAATGTCTAGAAACTTATTGAAGGCACCTCGTAGTAAAAGCAAAGGGATAATTTCTCATGTAGTTTTGTTGATTATTAAATTCAAGTTGAAATCAATTTTTATAATAAATATTGTTAATATATGCTTTATTGCAACCAAAACTCATTAGTGTGTCTATTTTATAATTTTACAACTTTTTGAACAGATGAAAAACTTCATCTTTGATTTGTATCCAACGGTTTTGCTTACACGGGTCTTAAGAGGGTTATATTCATTTAACGAATATAGTAAGCCTCCCATAAGTGTTCGTTCTCCTTACGAAGGGTGAAATTTGTAGTATTTCTTTAGATAGAAACTTTTAATATTTCACTTATAAAGGGGTTTTACTAAATATGTATGACTAAAAATAATGTACGATCATTGTACGACTCAATTGTCACTGCTGCTGATTAAAGCAACTTCGATGCAAGCAATCGACTGGATCCGTCAACATAAAATATCGTAAAACAATCTTGTAATAAACAATAAAACGAATTTACTCAGAAGTTATTTTTAAGTCTATAGCTAAAAAGATATTTACTAAAGAAAACTCCCGATTTTTATTAAATATCATTATTTTTATTACACAAGCGATCTACTGAGTCTATCACTGCAAAGAATGTTATTAAAATAAAATAAAAATAACACTTTTGTCGCAGTCGTAATTATTTTTGGCAAATTCTTAATGACTGAGACTTTTTTTCAACTCTGTGTGCAACTTTTAAAAAATTAATTTTGGTAAAATAAATAAATAAATGAATAAACAAGTTTATTTCTTTATTATTGAACGAATTTAATCAGTCACAACTTTCAGTAAAGAGATTTTTTGTGTTTTTTTTTTCAAATTAAATTTTAATTTGAATTTTGCAGCAACATTAGAACACTAGAAAATCTTTTTAAAAAGTAGAATAAATCCCTGAAGACTGAAGCAATGTTTCCAATCCCGTATGTCTCTTTTGGGGGAACTAGTTTTCCCCACACTTAAAACATTAGTGCCTAACTGGTCTCGTGGGGAGGCAAGTAAATAACTCTTATTCTTTTTAAATTCTTTTCAGTTTTTCTTTTCTTTTTTATCTTTAAATAATACTGCATAGAGTTCCGTTGTATTATAACGCGACTCTGATTCATTTCTCAAAGAAAAAAGGGACAACATGCGCTGCTTGTTCAACCTGCAAAGGGTTTTTATTCCGAAAGTCGTTGTGTGGTTGAAAATAAGAAACTGCATTTCGGAATTACCATCCCAACTTTCCAATATTAAGAACAGCTTTAGGAATAAGCACTCCTAACTTCCTCATGTTAAAAACGAAATACACACCCTTTGCAGGTTGGACAAACAGTGCACATTGACAAAAAAAGCAAAGGAAATCATTTTTTAAAGTTTCCTCAAACATTTTTTTAATTTATATTATCGACTACTGCTAGTTTTTTTGGTTTTTTTTTATTCAACTGGAGTAAAAACGTTCAAACTAAATCTTAAATAAACTGAAGTGACTTTTTTTCTTTTTTGATTTTTTAATACAAATTAAATTCGAAAACTTTTAAAGAAAAATTTATACCAAGATTTGAAATATCTCGGAACACATAGATATAAGGTTGATGCAAAAATAATGTCGCTTTTTTACTTGAACTTGAACGTCGAAACACATTATTCTTGCACCAACCTAATAGTTGTATTTCTATTTTATTTACTTTCTACCATAAGAGAAAATATTTTTAAAAAATTGTTTGTTTTTTGCAAATATCTTAAGGTATGGAACTAAAAAGATGTTTCCCAAAAATAACCTCAACTAAAACTTTAGTAAATTCGTTTTCTTGCTTATCTTAATAATATAATACAGGAGTTTTTTGCGCTAACTAGCTGAGTAAATCACCCGTATCGGAGTTACTTTGACTAATTTAACGACTGAGACAATTTTCAAAGGCACGACTAATCTAAAATAAACTTGTTTATTTTTTTACAAAGACTTTTAACGAAAACAAAGAAACAGAATAAAAGTATCACATAGTATTGGGAAAAATAATATAATTTTTTGTGAATACTTTTTATATGAATCTAAAAATACATTTGCCAAAATTAATCTCTTGATTGAAATTGAGTAAATTCATTTTATCGTCTATTTTAATAATACAACAGATTTTTACGGTATTTTCTGCTGACAAACCCAGTAGCAAGTTCGTGCAAAAGTTGCTTTAATAGTTAAATTGCAGCTAGAGCAAATAATTGTACATAATTAGTTGTATAATTTTAGTAAACTATCGTACGTACGATCAAAATCCGGCAAGACTAAATTCCGATTCGACTGCTGCTGATTCAAGCAACTTGTTGTTTCTATATGACAAACAGCAGGAACAGTCAATCGTACAAATAATAATTTAGTCGTACATAGTGCCTTATTTGTAATGGACTTTTTAAATAATTATATGTCTTAAAATATTTTGATATTTAGGTATACGTTTCATCTTAAGCAAGACTAATTAGTATGACCAGCGTCACCTTTTATTTCTATGCGATGATTATTTTTTTCACACAAGTCTTGAGAAAAGTATATAAGATAGAATGGGAATATTCCTATTGTTCACTTAACGAGAAAAGCTCTTTTCTAAACTTTGAAACTTGTAGCAATTGTCATTGCTTTAACAGAATTAAGTTTACAGCGTTGTTGTGCTCGATTGTGTGCGCATAAATGGATCAGCAATCAAGATTTACTTTTACAAGTTCTGCTGCAGATATGACACGAGATCGTGCCATCCTCTTTGTACGTTCCTATGTTCTTCCCCTGTTAGTACACGCGTAAGTTGGGTTACATATTGCTGAAAATATCAACCCTCGTCTGACCGGCCCCACCAAAACATAATCAAGTTGAAATTTTTCTATACCCCTATAGCAAATAACGCTTCAAAGATGGTTATACAAGTTGTCTATACCCCTATAGCAAATAACGCTTCAAAGATGGTTATACAAGTTGTCTATACCCCTATAGCAAATAACGCTTCAAAGATGGTTATACAAGTTGCTATATCTCAAAACTCTCATAGACACCATAAAAAATAATTCTCAAAGCCAATCGCTTGGAAGCCGCCCTATTTTAGTCTTTCACATTTTTAAGACTATCTTTGATAATATTTTAAATACGTCCTTTCGGCTTCTGCCTCTTATATTTGCTGTGCTACGGTGCCCTATAAACAGTCGTTTAGGTAAACCGTCGTTTTTCACTCGAGCTACGTTATAAGTTCCTCGCAGCTGAGTACGTATTATGTGCATTTCTATGCCAGATGCACTAGCTAGTAATTAAACAGCGATATCTGCTATGAAAGATTGACATTTACTGTTTTAGATCCTCCCGTGATCGAATGTTTTTATAACGTTTAAGATCCCCCTGTTATACAGATGTATTTATAGCAAATAAGATATAGATATACGATAAAAGTTACAATATTCCTGAATACGTTTCAAAATGCTGTATTTCTTACTGTGGTTATATGCTTATATGACTTATGCTTTTATGAGTTTAATGTTTTAATAATAATCAAGTGTTACTTTATTCATTCAACTTGGATACATTCAAATAGATTGCTTCATAAAACTATAATGAACCATTTTAGTGCATATTTAAATATTTCGGAAATTTGAGATGAGGATAGAATAATTTCTATTATTTGGCGCAACAGATAAAGTGTTAAGTAATAATCCATTCTAAGTGACAGTTTTCTGGAGTTGAAGGTTTCATCTTCAGTGCAGGCGATACTAAGAATACAAATGAGAATTACTTAGGACTTCTACCTGGTCATGGATTACGGAAGGAAAACAAGTTATCTCCATGGATTGAATAAAATGTTCGACAGAAAGATTTCAGAGTTCGACAAGAAACCTCTGAAGAATGCCGGAGATTACATCGACCAAAATGTTGTGGAAATAATATAAAAACGAGAATAGTAGTCCTATTATTACATATTTAAAGATATTTTTAATTTATATAATTCATATAGTTACTGTATATGTGTTTACTACTACTACTACTACTACTACTACTGATGATGATGATGATGATGATGATGATGATGATGATGATGATGATGATGCATTACCGGATGAATCCGTTGATAAAAATCAATATCATCATATTATGTTCTTCGGACAATCCCATCCATTCTAATTGTCTATTATATTAATATTCCTTCGTAAAAATCTCGAAACAAAATACCAAAAAATTCAATTTAACGAAATATTAAAAACAAAAGAAAACCATATTGCAAATCACGTTTTAATTAGGTTGATTAACTGCTAAACGATCGAATATTCCAGGTTATTCGAACAATTGATGTCAAAATTAGAATTGATCATAAATAACAAAAAAAACAAAGGAATATTTATTTTGTTTTTCACTTTCACACGTGAAATTGAAATTTTATTTTTTTTCGTTGAAAATGTGTAAGCGTTTCATTATCATTCTCTTTCTATTTCATATGCCATGCTAGAATGTTTTCAATGTTACTGATAAAATATAACTGAATGTTTCAACTGGCATATAGTGAGTTGTATGTTACTGGCATTTTTTCACACTGTATCTCTTCAATTCGGTTGTGATTACATTCTACTGTTTTGTCGTGACATTTTTTTTAATTGTGACATTTTTTTTAATTGTGACATTTTTTTTTATTGTGACGGTATTGACATTGTTTGCCTATTTTTGACTAGTATTTGTCATTTTCACAAGGTTTCGACCGATTTATTCACCGGACTTCTTTTCATTGTTAATTTTCTTTTTATTTGTCTTCATTGGCGTATTCTATTAATTGCATAGTGTGTGTGTGTGTGTGTGTGTGTGTGTGTGTGTGTGTGTGTGTGTGTGTGTGTGTGTGTGTGTGTGTATGCGTGTGCGTGTGCGTGTGTGTGTGTGTGTGTTTGTGTGTGTGTGTGTGTGTGTGTGTGTGTGTGTGTGTGTGTGTGTGTGTGTGTGTGTGTGATACTACTCATCACAATACTATTAATAATATTACGTGGGAGGAAATAGTTTAAAGGTTTCTTTTAGTTTCAGATCAAACCTTTCTCCTCTCTTTTTTCCTCTCTCTCTCTCTCTCTCTCTCTCTCTCTTTCTCTCTATTTCTCGTTCTCGTTTTTGTTTCTATAGAATGCCCTAGGTTTATTATTTCGCAGACGTTCACGCTGACCGAGCTTCTTATGAAAAGCAGGCAAGACTAAAGAAAATAGATTACTTGAAATGAAACCTTAAGCACTAAAAGATTATCGTTAACCCGTGGATTAGAAATAGGACAGAGCTGTCGCAGAATATTTGAATCAAGTTTTACTTACCCCAAAAATATTTCCAGCTATTTGCGCGTATTGCTTTGTGGTTGAAGATACGACATGTTGAAGAACCTTACGGCAAACACTTCTTATCTTCTCTTTTGACATATCACCTTGTAGCATTACCTACCGTTTTGATACACTCAAAGATAGGTAGATAATTGGATATGCGTGCTCTCTGTTGTAAATTAAAAGGTTTTCCATACCTAATTTCTTTTCATCACGATATGCAGCGCTGACATTGGGAGTATAAACCTGAAAACAGAGATTATGTCTCTTTTCAATTACTCGCCTCACTCGAAATACGTGCTCGTAACTCACACATAAAATCCAAGATATGTGAAACATAATCGGAATTTCTTTTTTCAGACTTTCTTAGATTTATTCACCTTTTCTTACGTGCACAATCTAACTAACAGCTTACCCTTTTAAGTTTGCCATTAATAAATTGTATTTTAAACATTTCGTCTTCGTTAGGTTCATATGTTTTTGCAAGATAAAACATAAATGGGGAATGATGCACAAACGCTCACAAACTTCACTAAATGTAAATATAAAACACAAGATTATTACGATGTTACTCGGGGTTTAGAACTCTATTTAATTTCTGCATTTTTTAAATATGTTTCAGTACTTTAAATAAACTATTCAAATTGAATGTTCATTTTCTGATGAAGGAGGCTGCAAATAATGAACTGATGGTATTTACTTTCCTCTGACTGCGCGCACATGTGGCACAACGTCGGAAATCTTGGATTGAAAAGTCAGCGTATAAGAAGCGTGTGCACTCTATTCTACAAAAATTATCAAGCACTCTTGTCAGCATTCCCCGGTAGAGTCACCTTAGGCATTAGCAATAAACTAACCCCTTGCCAAAATACAAAAAAGTAAAACCAGAGAAGGTCTAGCTCTTCGAAGCACACAAAACTCTACCTCAACCCGATACAAGCCAAGTCATCATTTAGATAATCACCTAAGCTCTGTCGGAAGGATGGTCCTCTGTCAGAATAATCGTCATCGGCTAGCACAAACTCTGGTTGACCTCCTAGTTTAACGATACATAAAAGATGTTCTATGAGAAATAAGAATATCGTATGTTGGTACATCAAAATGACTTCATTTCAAAATTACAGGACGATTGCCAAAAGCTCCTGCAGACAGCAAGAAAATACAATGTTTTAAACGTTGTTAAAATAATTGTTTATCAAAAATGCATGGGATGCACAATAAAGGTTTTGCTTTGAAATTGCCGGAAATTTACCGAAAACGGACGAAAGTATCAAGCCCGAAACATTCTTTTTGTTTTTTCTTGTTTTTTTTTTGTGTTTTGTTATAATTTTAATCAAAAAAATATTACCACATAGTTAGAAGTGTCAGGTTTAGACGTCTTCTTTTATAATCATAACAAGCGCTTCTGTTTAAGTAAATGCTTCAAACATTTTAAGTCCCAAAGAATGCCGTCTAAAATGTTACATTTTTAATATCTGATTATATACAAAAACTAGAAACGATTATGTGTTGGTTGTGACAATAGTATATCTGTTCCAATAGGATAATAATTTTGGATGTCTATCTTAGTGGCACTTTTTCCTTTAGATTGAATAGGACGTGTTCTTCATTTTAGGACAAAGTTGAAATTGCTGACATTATATTATAGCATAAATTCGATTTTTCCAAACACATTAGGCATTATAGCTTAATAACTAAAACTTTCATATGCTTATATATTTCGCCGTCCAATAAGGCTAAGCTCCCGTGGGGCCTTTTAAAATTGATGTGTTCATTTCATCTTCTTTAAGACTCTAATATATTTTCTGGATAACTGTAACTCCCAAATAAGTTTTCTGAAAACAAGGTAGTGGCCATTTTGCTCGCTTTTAATATCTACTTCTACCGCCACCAATAGCGCCGGTATTTATTATTCATGATATAATAATGATATTATTCATGATATAATAATGATATTATTCATGATATAATAATTACATTAACAACGTCTTGCATTTTTCACACTGCTGATCCCTGTTGTTACCTCCTCCACATTTACAATTCAAATAATGAGGTCTGCCAGTTTTTTAGATAAATGAATAGCGGTTTCGTAATTCCACATGTATTATTATTAAATTTACACTGTTTCCTTTCTTTTAAGGTTCGTTTCACATTTTTAACATCATACAGTAACGACAAAATTCCAACATTATAACTAGAGAAATTAAGCTAGTTCAGATCACCTTTTTAGAAAAATAGTAGATTAATCTTCATTTTTTACTAGTCCTCGTTTCTGTTTCATGTAATGTAAGCTGTTCAGTGACGTCCAAAAATTAACGCATTTTTTAATAGTGCTTCGAATTTTTCTTCATGCTTATTTAATAGCGGAATATACATAACTAATGACATTTTCCGTGAATAAACGAGGGAATAAAACTGTCCTTGTATATCTAAGCCAAAATGTTGAATTTTTTTCATTAAATGAAAATTAGCGAATATTCTACATCACAAACAAATACTGATTCAATCTCGATGGAAAAAGAAACTTTACTGTAACATGTACTGTTGATCAATTATTTGTGATTTTAGTCAAGTTGGCGGAAATTAACTCACGCATCCAAATAATTACTTTTAGATTTACACTAAGGGTAGGTTTGTACAACAAATTAACGTAGTATTGTTGGTTTTTTATCCAGTCATAGATATTGCGAAATAAATAATATATCAACGCACTTTTTGATAGTATGTTGAATTAGCTCCATGCCTATTTATTAACGAAATGCATCAAACTAATGATATTTTTGATGGCTGAACTAAAAAACGATACTGTCGCCGTATATGAAGCTTAGCTGAGAATAATGTTTCATTTTTTCTAATAAATAAACATTAAACAAATCAGCAAATATTCTAATTCAACTGTCATCGAAAAAAAGTTGAACGTAATATGTAGTTGCATTTTTTACACACACAATTATTTAAGATATCAGCCAAATACTAGTTAAAAGTAAGACTGATGATAATCACCTGGGATATACAAATCTTTCTCGATTGTGCGAAGTAAAGAAATCCTGAACTGCTGAGCGAAAAGTAATCAGTACAATCGAGATCGCTGCACTGTATAAAGTTTGTTTTAGTAAAGGGAATGATTTTCTTGTGGAAATTGAAATTAGAAGATAATGAATTAGAACAAATATGTTGAGACCATAGCCAAAGCATCTATCACTTATTTCTCACTCTTAGATAGAGTCCAAAAATGAATCTAAAATCTAATAAAGTGGCACTGTCGGCCAAATGCCAACCTCTCTACTATTGCCGCAATGTCGCCTCCCTGTACCTGTTTAACAAGTTTTTTTTTTTTTAAATGTGCTCTGATAAACTCATAGCATTTGTTCCTCTTCGGCGTACATACTCCCAACTCGAAAATCACACACCGCTCACTGTTGGGGTTACTAAATGCCGGTAAATCTACTAGTCTTATTATTACCACTATTTAGTTATAAATATTTTACGGATAAAAATCAAATTGGATTTGTAATGCAGGTTAAAATCAATTATCAAGTTTTGTAGAGACCGTTTTTAACATACCCGAATATGGTCACTTATATATATATATATATATATATATATATATATATATATATATATATATATATATATATATATATAAACCTGTGCGCGTGGTAGAATATTTTCATGCTAAATGCTATGCAATCATGCACAATGTAGAAAATATGCATGAGAAATTGAGTGTAATACTTTAATAATACTTAAATAATAGTTAAATAATAGTTAAATAAAACCAATCGTTCAATAAGTAACCATAAAAAAAAATTTCAAAGCAATGTGCAAATTAGTTCACATTCATGCAGTTTCTTGCATATCTCTGACTGTGTATATTAGGAAGTTCGTTTTAAAATTTTTAAATAGATAATGTAGGCTTGTAATATCAATGTCAGCGTTATCAAACACTATTTATGCGTGTATAGATAGAGAAAAGAAGGAAGCTGGATTTGTGTCTAAACAAACTGACGTCATTCAATGCATCACAACCAGACACGAAACTTCAGTTGTTTATTAGATCTACATTAAAAATAAGAAATAAACAATAAATAAACATGAATTCATCGTATACACAAAATTAAGATAAACACTTTCGCATCTTAACTAAGAACAAGCATTGTTGAGTCAACATAACTTTTAATGGTAATTCAGCTTTTTCTTGCGCGACCATTACGCTGGACAGTTTCCATTGTTACTAGATCATAAGAACTAATATATATTAGCTCGAAATCGTGCGGAAGCAGCACACGATCGCAAAGCAATTAATATTTACTGTGATTGATTTGCATTCATATTCTTCTCTCAGTAAATAGATGAAGAACCGAAAAATAATACTTCAAGTTAAACAAGTATGAATTTAAATTGTAGAAAACGTTTTGTTATATATATGCGCTAATAACGCAATAAGAAAGAAAATTGTAAACGATTGTATCTTGTTTTTAACCTGAAAACGTAACTTTATTAGCCGGGTATTTACTGATAGGAATATACCGTGAGCAAATGGACTGTATAATATGAATGACGTGACGATTTTCTAGTGATTTGTGTCAATTGTTGTGGATTAGCCCCATGTTAAATTTAGTAAGCAACGAAAATTACACTGAGCAGATAAAATATAAAACATCGATGAAAGCAAACAAAACCAATGTGTGACTAATTGAAAAAAAAGCGTATACAAGACAGAATTCTATCCGTAATTTCTTTGCATGGATCTATACAGGTAAAAGAAACAGGAAAATCTCACTTTACTTTCAAAAATAATCTCACTAAAAACTCTTTTTCAACTGTTCTATGATACTTGATCTATCTAGGATGCCCTGGCAGCTTAAAAACAAACATTGTAATAAATAATGGTGCTTTGCCCTCTGCCAGGATTCCGCCTACGCGGTTGTTAAGATGATTGGCTGATCTAAAAACGAATCAAATGGCAGGTGTGCAGAAATATAAACAAACTAGGAAAACGTAGAATTATCTGGAGATTGCTTATCAGCAAAGAGACAAAATAAAATTTAAAAAACTAAAGTAACTCCAACGTTTTCTAATATGAAGTATTACAAGTACATTAACGTATTGATGACGGTTACACTTTGAAGATTGTGATATCCTAATCTTAGAAAATAATTTGAATTTCCTGCTTTGAAAATCTACATTATATATTTCTTCGTAAATATCCTTTATTGGTTGTTTGCACTGTGAGTGTATTAGATATGAAACGATCAAGGGCGATAAGAAGTTTTTCGATAATAGAACCAGGCGTATGTTGATGTATTAAAATAAAGCGTATATTTATTTATTAAATTATATTTATTTATTAAACAAAACATTTTAATAATCTAATAGCACTACATTTTTATGTTATCTTAAATCATAAACAAAAATTATTTTTGATATTCTATAGACTAAATGGTGAAAATATAATTAAAGCTGTGTAAAACAATACAATAAATAAAAGTCAAAGTGAAAGGCATGAAATAAAGACATGTATAATTTTCGAGTGAAGTAATGGAACAATACTTAACTATAAACACACACACACATCTCTGTCCTGGTGTATATATCATAAAACAAGCAGGATGCAATAGGAAGTGCTTACGAACCAAGGACCAGTTGTTAACTAATAAGACTACTATAGTAAGAGACAGAAGAATCTAAACATGGCTCGGATCGATTATCAAAAGATATGTGATAGTGTACCCCACCTGTGTATTCTGCGGTGTCTTGATTTATATAAGATCCATCCCATAATCAAGAAAACCATGACTGAACACATAAACATGTGGCTAACAGCCATGATATTAAACAACACTAATATCAAAATAACAATCCCTGATGTGAAAATCCGAAGAGCTATTTTTCAAGATAGTCTATCCCCTTTGTTCTTTTTTCTTGGTTATATATCCGCTAAGTAAACTAGTTAATAAAGGTATGGGTACATAAAAACTGAGCCAGGGTCGCCTACAAGACCCAGCAAAATAATAATCACACACACATACACACATATATATATATATATATATATATATATATATATATATATATATATATATATATATCATTGCAGTCCCGCAAAGATTCTGAGGAAAGACACAACTCGGTAACTATTGGAAGCAAAATATGTTTAACTAAAAAGTAAATACAATGAAGAATGTGATTATATGTCGGTTCGACTGCCACCTGTACAAGAATCGTGCATAATTTGTGTGCTAAGCCAAAAGACATATTCTTCTGATCTTTAAGTAGAAGTATTCATTATTATCCATAGAATGCGCACACCACAAAACGCCTCTCCCTAACATTTAAATTCGCAGGGGTCTAAGTATCCTTTACTTCTAAAGTGTATAACGATGAAGTCTGTAGACTTCTGTTTTGGGCCATAGACTATGTAAACCATATCACCAATCTTTTAAGGTCTGCGTTTCCTAAGTATTATCCCCCATTGGTTTCTGAATGCCATCTCAATTCTGTTTCACAAGTTCAGTTTGTTTGGTATTACTATTAAAGTGGCTGTACAAAGAAACTGAGCTGTTAGAAGCTGGTATTGTCGTGAAAATGTCAGTTGCCCTACAAATAGCATTCTTCGGTATTTTGACCCCTATTCGACATTATTTGTTGTAATAATTCTTCTTACATTTGCCAGTTATTTCGATTTTTTTTCAATTTTTTTTTGTTGTTGTAGTAATCTTTCTGTGGTTTTCTGTTGTTGTTCTATTATTTTACGGACGTTTTGTGGTTTTATACTTACTGATCTATTTGGTATTTTACTAATTCTTGCATAATATACTTGAAGTTTTTCATGTTTGAAAAAGTATATCTATAAATACGGCTTTGTAAAACTCATTCCTATGCTTCTAACATAAGAAAACAAGTCAAGTATACAACTGTTTCTTTTTTTTCGCTAAGAAAAAGAAGCAATTTTTAGTACGTATTTTCGAAATATTGTTTTAGTCATTAGTCAGCAATAAAATAAAGGGTTATAATTTTTGACAGTGGCCTTTTGTTTTCTTCTAACAGAGTAAAATTATGTATTACTTTCTTCTTAAAAAATAACACAGCGTCTGACTAAAATGAAAACACCGAATGGGGGGAAATAAAAAAAGAATTCACTGTAGCTGAGGAAAAAGTTGAGCTAACTGTTTTTTTTTTTTTTTTTTTGGTCTTAATCCTAGTTCCATAGTTATCCGTTGTCGACATCGTTGTTGGGGACAAAAGTTAGAGATTCTTAATTTTTATCGTCGCCAGTACCCTCGTCGCAATTGTTGTGGTCCGAAAGAAAAAATACAACTCAGTAATTAATTGAAACAAAATATACTTAAAATAAAATTAAATTCAACATTACAGTGCTGTTATACGTTAATCCGATTGCCACGTAAACATAACTCGTGGATGATCTGTGCGTTAATGCCGAGAGTATATTCTATCAGTTTTCATAGTAAGTAGAAAATTCCATTATATCCATAGGGTGTAAAACTACAACATTGATATATATATATATATATATATATATATATATATATATATATATATATGTGTGTGTGTGTGTGTGTGTGTGTGTGTGTGTGTGTGTTTGCGTGTGTATGTATATATATATATATATATATATATATATATATATATATAGCCGTAAGTTTTAATTAACAGAACACATCACATGTCAATATCTTAGCTATGTGTGTATTTTCTTACCCTAATTCACTATGTGTTCATTCAATTACTCTCTAATATTTATTGATGTTTCAGTGAGTATTTAGAGTATAAATCACTATCTCTTTTCAAGCTAATTTACATACTGTGTACCCACGGTAAACCCATTATTGTTTAAGTAATGTAGACAATGTATGACGAGCCAAACACTATCACATCTAATGCACAAATGACACTGCGCCTGCGTGATGGTACAGAAAATCCGGTGTGTACGCGGATATAAAAGACGTTGGGTTTTTTGTGGGGGCAGTATTGTTTTATTTGCTTCGGTCGGTGTGAGAGATTTCGTGTTCGTTTCAGAAAGGGTGAAGAAGGGAAATACTCAGTATCGAGAATCGAGGTCAGGAAGAAAGAACATTTTGCTGCAAGTAAAAATATGAGAAAATATTTTTGTTATCTGCTCCTTGTAGTATACGTATATATTTGATAACGATATCATACATTTTGGATTATACACGCAATCACATAATTACAACATACCTTTACTAAAAGCATGACCTGAAACAACATGGTTTCCGAAAATAAACATTATATAGGTTATGTAATCAAACAATATTTATATAAAATAATGAAGCCCAAAACAAGCCGGTGTAAAGTCTAGGTATGATCTCTAAAACAGTAAACATCAATTCTTAAATAGATAGGTAAAACATGAATGAAACTATGAAATAAACAAATCAAGAGTCATCCCCAGAAGAATCCATTCTGATCTGACTAAAATCTACATTATTTTAAATTAGAACCCAGTATATTGTTTGTATTGATCCGACTATTATTCTTATCTCGAGTATTATTAGTGCAACGTTTCGCTCGGATCGTCATTTGACCGTTCTCCGGCATGTGGTTCTTGTTTAGAAAAGAAAAGGAAAACGTTACTTGGTATTCTGTGACTTGATCCCTAATTTATGGTTATTGTTTCGAATTTGTGAAAAGATTAGTTGACAAAGGGGGACAACTCTAATACAGATCGACAGGGTATTATCTCTTTTCTATCACCGAAATTTTAAGGGTGTACAATGTTTGTTTTTCTACAATTAGAGGCTCCCAAATGCTACTAAATCTAGAGCCAGTATCTTTTCTCTTTTGTCCCCCCAAAAGCAGCTAACATGCCTGAAGACAGTCGAAGGGCAATTCGACCGAAACGTTTGCACAAAAACATTCAACATGAGAACAATAGTCCGATTAATACAAATTATATAAACAATCAGCCCTCATCTAAAAAATTCAGAACTTTAAAATGGACTTATTTTAAAATGTTGGAAACAGGAGCCTAACAGGATGCGAAAATTTTAGCAAATATATTATTTTTTAGATAAATAAATATTAATGATGATGATATGTAATTCAAAGAATCAAAAAACTTAATGAAATACTGGGAGAAATGGAACCAATACTCAAACATAGAAAAGATATTTAAGCATTCCGTCTTATATTCCTCAGCAAACAACTGTTTGGAATCAAACCAGTAGTTTCTGTGCATACAGCTTCAATAAAAAAAAGAAACGTTTTATTTTATAAGTAAGTAAATATCAAGTTTAATTATTGCAATTATTTCGTATAATGTACTAAGTAAGTGTACTTCCGTTTAATTTAGGATAAACCACATAAACAGTGAGCAATCAAAATAAACGTATGGCAGAAGTGTATACTTCAAATCTATTTTTGACGCCATCTGCATTTTTTGATTAAACTGTGCATCTCAAGCAAGATGTGCTACTAAAAAAGGTAAGTGTACTGAATAGAATATGTAATCTATAAAAGCGATTATAATTTTGTGTTTTATGACATAGAGTAATAATAACGACATAGAGTTTTATGACATAGAGTAATAATAACGACATAGAGTTTTATGACATAGAGTAATAAGTATATAAAAGTAACTGATATTTCACTTTGGAAGCTATCACTTTGGCAGCTACATTGCTATTTTAGTCTAATTCGGAAATTCGACAAACTAAATTTTATTTGTGTGCATTGTATAGGATTAAAGCACGTATACAAATTCGATTGAATTAAGTGTCCCAACTGTTTTTATTACATAAAACACTGAATACAAAGAAAGTATCAAATATGATGTGGATAGAGACAATTATAAAATGAAAAATGAATACACAAGTCTTGCAGCTGTTATGAAATCATACGAACCGAATAACTTTGCCAAATATTGTAAGTATGAATTCTAAGAATGCACTTTTTCCTTTATCAAAATTCACTGAACTGTTGTGTAAGCGGATTAGTATACCTACTCGCACTTGCTCGGAGCCATTAAAACAAAATAGAAATAGTTAATTAGTATATATCATTCTTCTTTTCCCTCTAGTCGTTTGTTTATCTTCATCTCTTTCCCTTTTTCGTATTTTCTTTCCATTTTATTAATCCTTATTTTTTCTCCTAAGATAAACTTCTTCTTCTTTTTTTTTTTTTAATATGTTGAAAAAATAATTCAATTCATTTTAAAGAATATTCCTTTTCAAACGTATTATTCGATTACGTTGGTGCAAAAATTGACGTTGTTTTTGACGTTCAACTATATATGAAAAACGATATTATTTTTGCAACAACCTAATAATTTAATTATTGCTTCTCGACAAAACTAAGTATATCAAAATAAAATTAAACTCCTCTATAATTCCGTTTACTCATTCTCTTTCACAATAAAAGAGAAACAACGTTGATAATGAAAATAATCAAAAGAGATTTTATTATAATACTGCAACTTACATTTATTGCTTATAGACAATTCCACATGGAACAAAATATTTTGTTGTTTCCCTCTTCTCACTAATGAATCATAATATTGTAAAGATATTGAGGGAGCCTTTACGGCCTTATTAAAATTACAGTTAAAATCAAATTATGGAGAGAATTGCTGTTTATAAAGGTAATTTGTTTACTTTCAGGCAACGCTGAGTAGAACAAAAGTCTTTGTTACACAATCACCCCATTAATTAATATGTCACTCATTAATTAATATGTCACCCATTAATTAATATGTCACTCATTAATTAATATGTCACTCAATACTTAATATGTCACTCATTAATTAATATGTCACCCATTAATTAAAATGTCACTCATTAATTAATATGTCACTCATTAATTAATATGTCACTTAACTGTTCGTAATAAGTCCTTCATAGAACTGCCCAAAATTATGGTGAAAATTAAAATGCAAAAAGAAATTCAGCTAATAATGAAAATTTTATTTCTCCCGAACAACACTTACCACGTTAGTAAAGAGGCATTCAAAATACTGCGAAAAGTACCTATAAGATAAATGTATTAAAAGGAATACATATGATACTGATTAATGATTCCAGACAATTCCTAATGGGGCAAATAGTCCTTACTAAGTCCTAATTTTTTCTCCCCTCTATTTAAACATATTAAAAAGATATGCAATGTTAATAAAATTAATTGTTCGAAGAGATTTGATATATATTTATTATTAAAAGTAATATTATAATATAAAATATGTGATTTTGAACAACGCATAGTAAAAGAAATAGTCAGGTTAATACCTAATTGTTTGACCACTCTCCATTTCATGATTGTTTGAAAGTAAATTATGTTTATATAAACTATAATCAAGAGAGAGTCCATATATACCATTTCCAAAATGTAATACAGAAATCTTACAAATTTGATTCCCAAAAAATGCCAAGTAGAATAAAAGGTATGTATCCAGATTGTATTCCAAATTACCTTTTGCCAATCATTGAATCGAATATGGTGTCTTAACTCTGTTTTGTCTATTCTGGTAACTGAGATTATAAGGACCAACATTTTGATAATTGATATTAGAAGGACCAACATTTTGATAATTGATATTAGAAGGGCCAAAATTTTGTTAATTGATATTAGAAGGACCAACATTTTATTAATTGATATTAGAAGAACCAACATTTTGTTAACTGATATTAGAAGGAACAACATTTTGTTAATTGATATTAAAAGGGCCAACATTTTGATAATTGATATTAGAAGGACCAACATTTTGATAATTGATATTAGAAGGACCAACATTTTGATAATTGATATTAGAGGGACCAACATTTTGAAAATTGATATTAGAAGGATCAAAATTTTGATAATTGATATTAGAAGGATCAAAATTTTGATAATTGATATTAGAGGGACCAACATTTTGATAATTGATATTAGAAGGGCCAACATTTTGATAATTGATATTAGAAGGACCAACATTTTGATAATTGATATTAGAAGGATCAAAATTTTGATAATTGATATTAGAAGGGCAAACATTTTGATAATTGATATTAGAAGGACCAACATTTTATAAATTGATATTAGAAAGAACAAAATTTTGTCAACTGATATTAGAAGGACCAACATTTTGTTAATTAATATTAGAAGGAACAACATTTTGTAAACTGATATTAAAAGGAACAACATTTTGTTAATCGATATTAGCAGGGCCAAAATTTTGATAATTGATATTAGAAGGAACAACATTTTGATAATTGATATTAGAAGGAACAAAATTTTGTTAACTGATATTAGAAGGACTGATATTTTGTTAATTGATATTAGAAGGACCAATATTTTTATTGATATTAGAAGGGCCAATATTTTTATAATTGATATTAGA
Organism: Euprymna scolopes; assembly: GCF_053919585.1. Taxonomy (NCBI): domain Eukaryota; kingdom Metazoa; phylum Mollusca; class Cephalopoda; order Sepiida; family Sepiolidae; genus Euprymna; species Euprymna scolopes. Next base: position 54,089,210 of record NC_136510.1, on the reverse strand, counting down.
AGGAGACACATTTTGTTAACTGATATTAGCAGGAACAACATTTTGATAATTGATACTTGAAGGGCCAACATTTTGACAACTAATATTTGAAGGAACAACATTTTGATAATTGATATTAGAAGGAACAACATTTTGATAATTGATATTAGAAGGAACAACATTTTTATAATTGATATTAGAAGGAACAACATTTTGATAACTGATAATAGAAGGACCAACATTTTGATAATTGATACTTGAAGGGCCAACATTTAGATAACTGATATTAGAAGGGCCAATATTTTTATAACTGATATTAGAAGGACCAACATTTTGATAATTGATATTAGAAGGGCCAACATTTTGATAATTGATATTAGAAGGACCAACATTTTGTTAACTGATATTAGAAGGACCAACAATGTGATAATTTATATTTGAAGGGCCAACATTTTGATAATTGATATTAGAAGGAACAACATTTTGATAATTGATATTAGAAGGACCAACAATGTGATAATTGATATTTGAAGGGCCAACATTTTTATAACTGATATTAGAAGGACCAACATTTTGTTAACTGATATTAGAAGGAACAACATTTTGATAATTGATATTAGAAGGACCAACATTTAGATAACTGATATTAGAAGAGCCAACATTTTGATAACTTATGTTTGAAGGGCCAATAATAGGACAGAATACCCATCGGTTCACGATCACGAAGACACTTGTTGATCGGGACGATCAGTTATTGTTTTTAATCCCATTATTTTCAATATTTTTGTCCTCATATTTTATATTTTGGTGTTCGTAACAACATTGTGTCAGCTTTATTTTTCACGCGTTGTTGCCTGATTGATGGTTCTTACCGCGTGTTTGAATGACACATTTATGCGTACTATCGCATAATAGCAGAAAAACTTCGGATAGTAAGTAAAAGACATATAAGGAGATTATAAATAAATATAAATGAAGTTACTTCTTCCTTCCTGTATTCTTAAGTAATAAGATAGTATTATTAATTTTGTTTGGCTACTGAAAATGGAAACGTTCAAGTGAAGGATGGGCAGATTTGTCTGTTTAGATGCTCGAAGCATATCATCTCTTTACATCAGCCGTCCGGCTTGTGATTAAGAAATGGACCTATTTAAATTCATTATACAATGTGGCTGAAATCTCACGCGTAGTATTACTGACATCACTGAATCGTAATTGCCACAAATACAGGACGACTCCAAACTCTCACAAATAACTAAATAATTATTCCATTTCACATGTTCATCAATAAAAACGTGCACATGTATGTCCGCAATATAAAGAGTAGACTAGAGAAAGCATGATTATAACATTATATTTTTAAAATAAAAATTCTATATTCTTCATTGGCAAATAAGCAATACTCCTTTTGGGAATTTTCAAAACAATAAACCTTCGTTGAGACACAAAGCCTAGAACATTCCTTGAAAAATGCATTGACTGAAAATCCTAAGTAATATCTCAAGTAATTAATATACGAGGATAAAGACTATAAATAAAGAATCAGTAAAAAATGTCAGATTTTTTTTTACCGGGAAGTTTTGGTCACTCTATACTCTATTCATATTTTATGAATTTTTAACTAATGCATTATTGTGGCACCTTCTCATTGGCTATACCTCTTTCTTCTCCTCCTCCTCCTCCTCCTCCTCCTCCTCCCCCTCCTCCTTCTTCTTTTTCTTTCCCTTTTCCCCATGTATGCTCATTACTTTCACTATACCGATGCAGACTGAAGGATCGGTCGAAAATGATGTACTTGTAAAAGACGTTTTTAAATATTTTTCATAATATTATTTGCATTCCTGCACGTCACCAATTGAAAACGAATAAAGAAAAGTTATAAGCCTTTTCGATCCATTCTTATATATTATAAACCTGTGATTTAAAAAAACAAAAATATATCCAAATCGAAACCGAAACTTATGAAGAAAACAAAGAATATATGTAACTTGAGTTCTTACAGCTATAATCGAAACCGAAACCAAAACTGATGAAGAATTCTTGGTAAAATTATTTATTACAAGAAACGGAAAGGCATAACAATTAAACAGCAGATACTCGGAAGAAAAAATGTGATACAGAAAATAACACATACGCTATCGTATTAATATGTAGATTAAAATATTTTATGTATCAAAAACAGTTTTTTATGAAACGATTTTAGTTAAAATAATGTTGTAATAAAAATAAGTTATTTAGAAAAATGAACTTCATTTAATATATATATATATATATATATATATATATATATATATATATATATATATATATATAACATTATTATTAAAAAAAAACATTCTTTACATGGGGAGGGTATTTTGGGTTTGGCTAATGGCTGTTTTGGTATTTATTTGGGTGCTTTTGCAGAAAAGGAATCGTGCCGAAATAACGATTTTTAAAACCCATTCTTAATATGGGGAGTGGAGAGTGTTTTCTGTACTTTCACCTAATAAGTATTAAATTAAATTGTACCAGAGCACTTACTGATCCGCGCTGAAATAATAACGTTATTATTTAGAAAGCCTTGGCACTCCTGCAGAGAGTGATCTGTGCTGAAATAATATCGTTATTATTTAAAAAGCCATTCTTAACATGAGGAGAGGAGGGTATTTTGTACCTATTATGTACTTTAACCTTACAATTGAAAAAAAAACATATCATAAAACTTTAATTAAACGTGTAAATACGTTTTAAAAAAATAGCACGGATCACTCTCTGCATTAGCACCAAATATTTTAAGTACACACCCAGTTTCGTTTCGCTAATAACGTGTGGCTAAGTTCGAGGTTTCATAACATGCACCTGGGCTTCGTTTACATGTTACAGCAATTAGTAGTAGCGGTAATATTTTTAATTACCGAAGACCTCAGCGTCTCTCTCTCGCTCTCTCTCTCTCTCTCTCGCTTCCTCTCTCTCTCTCTCTCTCTCTCTCTCAATAAACAAATGTAAATAAAAATAAACAATAAAATAAAAAAAATAATAAATGCTTAATCTTTGTTCCCACCGCCCGAGAAAGTTGTTTTGTCGTTTTTATTACGGAATAAGTTAAAATAAATTATTTCTTAACAACTTTTGAAATATAAAACCCCAAATTTTAGAGAATTAAAAACACATATAGCGGTGAGAACATGCTAATCGAATACTGCCTTGCGCGTTCGTAAATGTGTATTCTGTAATTAATATTATTCCGGAATTAAATCTCAACCAATCAAATTTGCCGGAAAGCGTGACACACAAAAGAACAAACACACTATCGTATTAATATATAGA